>NC_088780.1:68300243-68483917 GCF_958450345.1 Calliphora vicina | reverse complement strand
ATAATAATAATAATAATAATAATAATAATAATAATAATAATAATAATAATAATAATAATAATAATAATAATAATAATAATAATAATAATAATAATAATAATAATAATAATAATAATAATAATAATAATAATAATAATAATAATAATAATAATAATAATAATAATAATAATAATAATAATAATAATAATAATAATAATAATAATAATAATAATAATAATAATAATAATAATAATAATAATAATAATAATAATAATAATAATAATAATAATAATAATAATAATAATAATAATAATAATAATAATAATAATAATAATAATAATAATAATAATAATAATAATAATAATAATAATAATAATAATAATAATAATAATAATAATAATAATAATAATAATAATAATAATAATAATAATAATAATAATAATAATAATAATAATAATAATAATAATAATAATAATAATAATAATAATAATAATAATAATAATAATAATAATAATAATAATAATAATAATAATAATAATAATAATAATAATAATAATAATAATAATAATAATAATAATAATAATAATAATAATAATAATAATAATAATAATAATAATAATAATAATAATAATAATAATAATAATAATAATAATAATAATAATAATAATAATAATAATAATAATAATAATAATAATAATAATAATAATAATAATAATAATAATAATAATAATAATAATAATAATAATAATAATAATAATAATAATAATAATAATAATAATAATAATAATAATAATAATAATAATAATAATAATAATAATAATAATAATAATAATAATAATAATAATAATAATAATAATAATAATAATAATAATAATAATAATAATAATAATAATAATAATAATAATAATAATAATAATAATAATAATAATAATAATAATAATAATAATAATAATAATAATAATAATAATAATAATAATAATAATAATAATAATAATAATAATAATAATAATAATAATAATAATAATAATAATAATAATAGTAATAATAATAATAATAATAATAATAATAATAATAATAATAATAATAATAATAATAATAATAATAATAATAATAATAATAATAATAATAATAATAATAATAATAATAATAATAATAATAATAATAATAATAATAATAATAATAATAATAATAATAATAATAATAATAATAATAATAATAATAATAATAATAATAATAATAATAATAATAATAATAATAATAATAATAATAATAATAATAATAATAATAATAATAATAATAATAATAATAATAATAATAATAATAATAATAATAATAATAATAATAATAATAATAATAATAATAATAATAATAATAATAATAATAATAATAATAATAATAATAATAATAATAATAATAATAATAATAATAATAATAATAATAATAATAATAATAATAATAATAATAATAATAATAATAATAATAATAATAATAATAATAATAATAATAATAATAATAATAATAATAATAATAATAATAATAATAATAATAATAATAATAATAATAATAATAATAATAATAATAATAATAATAATAATAATAATAATAATAATAATAATAATAATAATAATAATAATAATAATAATAATAATAATAATAATAATAATAATAATAATAATAATAATAATAATAATAATAATAATAATAATAATAATAATAATAATAATAATAATAATAATAATAATAATAATAATAATAATAATAATAATAATAATAATAATAATAATAATAATAATAATAATAATAATAATAATAATAATAATAATAATAATAATAATAATAATAATAATAATAATAATAATAATAATAATAATAATAATAATAATAATAATAATAATAATAATAATAATAATAATAATAATAATAATAATAATAATAATAATAATAATAATAATAATAATAATAATAATAATAATAATAATAATAATAATAATAATAATAATAATAATAATAATAATAATAATAATAATAATAATAATAATAATAATAATAATAATAATAATAATAATAATAATAATAATAATAATAATAATAATAATAATAATAATAATAATAATAATAATAATAATAATAATAATAATAATAATAATAATAATAATAATAATAATAATAATAATAATAATAATAATAATAATAATAATAATAATAATAATAATAATAATAATAATAATAATAATAATAATAATAATAATAATAATAATAATAATAATAATAATAATAATAATAATAATAATAATAATAATAATAATAATAATAATAATAATAATAATAATAATAATAATAATAATAATAATAATAATAATAATAATAATAATAATAATAATAATAATAATAATAATAATAATAATAATAATAATAATAATAATAATAATAATAATAATAATAATAATAATAATAATAATAATAATAATAATAATAATAATAATAATAATAATAATAATAATAATAATAATAATAATAATAATAATAATAATAATAATAATAATAATAATAATAATAATAATAATAATAATAATAA
The DNA here is from genome assembly GCF_958450345.1 of Calliphora vicina. NCBI lineage: Eukaryota > Metazoa > Arthropoda > Insecta > Diptera > Calliphoridae > Calliphora > Calliphora vicina. The sequence goes on along the minus strand of NC_088780.1, from coordinate 68,481,363 downwards.
TAATAATAATAATAATAATAATAATAATAATAATAATAATAATAATAATAATAATAATAATAATAATAATAATAATAATAATAATAATAATAATAATAATAATAATAATAATAATAATAATAATAATAATAATAATAATAATAATAATAATAATAATAATAATAATAATAATAATAATAATAATAATAATAATAATAATAATAATAATAATAATAATAATAATAATAATAATAATAATAATAATAATAATAATAATAATAATAATAATAATAATAATAATAATAATAATAATAATAATAATAATAATAATAATAATAATAATAATAATAATAATAATAATAATAATAATAATAATAATAATAATAATAATAATAATAATAATAATAATAATAATAATAATAATAATAATAATAATAATAATAATAATAATAATAATAATAATAATAATAATAATAATAATAATAATAATAATAATAATAATAATAATAATAATAATAATAATAATAATAATAATAATAATAATAATAATAATAATAATAATAATAATAATAATAATAATAATAATAATAATAATAATAATAATAATAATAATAATAATAATAATAATAATAATAATAATAATAATAATAATAATAATAATAATAATAATAATAATAATAATAATAATAATAATAATAATAATAATAATAATAATAATAATAATAATAATAATAATAATAATAATAATAATAATAATAATAATAATAATAATAATAATAATAATAATAATAATAATAATAATAATAATAATAATAATAATAATAATAATAATAATAATAATAATAATAATAATAATAATAATAATAATAATAATAATAATAATAATAATAATAATAATAATAATAATAATAATAATAATAATAATAATAATAATAATAATAATAATAATAATAATAATAATAATAATAATAATAATAATAATAATAATAATAATAATAATAATAATAATAATAATAATAATAATAATAATAATAATAATAATAATAATAATAATAATAATAATAATAATAATAATAATAATAATAATAATAATAATAATAATAATAATAATAATAATAATAATAATAATAATAATAATAATAATAATAATAATAATAATAATAATAATAATAATAATAATAATAATAATAATAATAATAATAATAATAATAATAATAATAATAATAATAATAATAATAATAATAATAATAATAATAATAATAATAATAATAATAATAATAATAATAATAATAATAATAATAATAATAATAATAATAATAATAATAATAATAATAATAATAATAATAATAATAATAATAATAATAATAATAATAATAATAATAATAATAATAATAATAATAATAATAATAATAATAATAATAATAATAATAATAATAATAATAATAATAATAATAATAATAATAATAATAATAATAATAATAATAATAATAATAATAATAATAATAATAATAATAATAATAATAATAATAATAATAATAATAATAATAATAATAATAATAATAATAATAATAATAATAATAATAATAATAATAATAATAATAATAATAATAATAATAATAATAATAATAATAATAATAATAATAATAATAATAATAATAATAATAATAATAATAATAATAATAATAATAATAATAATAATAATAATAATAATAATAATAATAATAATAATAATAATAATAATAATAATAATAATAATAATAATAATAATAATAATAATAATAATAATAATAATAATAATAATAATAATAATAATAATAATAATAATAATAATAATAATAATAATAATAATAATAATAATAATAATAATAATAATAATAATAATAATAATAATAATAATAATAATAATAATAATAATAATAATAATAATAATAATAATAATAATAATAATAATAATAATAATAATAATAATAATAATAATAATAATAATAATAATAATAATAATAATAATAATAATAATAATAATAATAATAATAATAATAATAATAATAATAATAATAATAATAATAATAATAATAATAATAATAATAATAATAATAATAATAATAATAATAATAATAATAATAATAATAATAATAATAATAATAATAATAATAATAATAATAATAATAATAATAATAATAATAATAATAATAATAATAATAATAATAATAATAATAATAATAATAATAATAATAATAATAATAATAATAATAATAATAATAATAATAATAATAATAATAATAATAATAATAATAATAATAATAATAATAATAATAATAATAATAATAATAATAATAATAATAATAATAATAATAATAATAATAATAATAATAATAATAATAATAATAATAATAATAATAATAATAATAATAATAATAATAATAATAATAATAATAATAATAATAATAATAATAATAATAATAATAATAATAATAATAATAATAATAATAATAATAATAATAATAATAATAATAATAATAATAATAATAATAATAATAATAATAATAATAATAATAATAATAATAATAATAATAATAATAATAATAATAATAATAATAATAATAATAATAATAATAATAATAATAATAATAATAATAATAATAATAATAATAATAATAATAATAATAATAATAATAATAATAATAATAATAATAATAATAATAATAATAATAATAATAATAATAATAATAATAATAATAATAATAATAATAATAATAATAATAATAATAATAATAATAATAATAATAATAATAATAATAATAATAATAATAATAATAATAATAATAATAATAATAATAATAATAATAATAATAATAATAATAATAATAATAATAATAATAATAATAATAATAATAATAATAATAATAATAATAATAATAATAATAATAATAATAATAATAATAATAATAATAATAATAATAATAATAATAATAATAATAATAATAATAATAATAATAATAATAATAATAATAATAATAATAATAATAATAATAATAATAATAATAATAATAATAATAATAATAATAATAATAATAATAATAATAATAATAATAATAATAATAATAATAATAATAATAATAATAATAATAATAATAATAATAATAATAATAATAATAATAATAATAATAATAATAATAATAATAATAATAATAATAATAATAATAATAATAATAATAATAATAATAATAATAATAATAATAATAATAATAATAATAATAATAATAATAATAATAATAATAATAATAATAATAATAATAATAATAATAATAATAATAATAATAATAATAATAATAATAATAATAATAATAATAATAATAATAATAATAATAATAATAATAATAATAATAATAATAATAATAATAATAATAATAATAATAATAATAATAATAATAATAATAATAATAATAATAATAATAATAATAATAATAATAATAATAATAATAATAATAATAATAATAATAATAATAATAATAATAATAATAATAATAATAATAATAATAATAATAATAATAATAATAATAATAATAATAATAATAATAATAATAATAATAATAATAATAATAATAATAATAATAATAATAATAATAATAATAATAATAATAATAATAATAATAATAATAATAATAATAATAATAATAATAATAATAATAATAATAATAATAATAATAATAATAATAATAATAATAATAATAATAATAATAATAATAATAATAATAATAATAATAATAATAATAATAATAATAATAATAATAATAATAATAATAATAATAATAATAATAATAATAATAATAATAATAATAATAATAATAATAATAATAATAATAATAATAATAATAATAATAATAATAATAATAATAATAATAATAATAATAATAATAATAATAATAATAATAATAATAATAATAATAATAATAATAATAATAATAATAATAATAATAATAATAATAATAATAATAATAATAATAATAATAATAATAATAATAATAATAATAATAATAATAATAATAATAATAATAATAATAATAATAATAATAATAATAATAATAATAATAATAATAATAATAATAATAATAATAATAATAATAATAATAATAATAATAATAATAATAATAATAATAATAATAATAATAATAATAATAATAATAATAATAATAATAATAATAATAATAATAATAATAATAATAATAATAATAATAATAATAATAATAATAATAATAATAATAATAATAATAATAATAATAATAATAATAATAATAATAATAATAATAATAATAATAATAATAATAATAATAATAATAATAATAATAATAATAATAATAATAATAATAATAATAATAATAATAATAATAATAATAATAATAATAATAATAATAATAATAATAATAATAATAATAATAATAATAATAATAATAATAATAATAATAATAATAATAATGATAATAATAATAATAATAATAATAATAATAATAATAATAATAATAATAATAATAATAATAATAATAATAATAATAATAATAATAATAATAATAATAATAATAATAATAATAATAATAGTAATAATAAAAAGATGAATAATTTAGTAAAATTTAATCTTAATCACAATAGATCAATTTATATAATAACTATTTTTACTCTTAATTTATGAAGTTTTTAAATTTTCAAATATCCATACTTTTATCCTCCTTATTTGTCACCATTATTAGCTGCTTTTTTTTGCCAATCCTTTCTTGGCGTTATTAGATTCAGCTAATGATTTCGCTGCTGGCTTCTTTTTTGGCTTTGGAAAGAAATCGCATTGAGTAGATGCAGAAAACTTTTTTAATTTGAGTTTTCCATCGACAAGCGGTATGAAAGCATGGTATTGAGCAGTGCCATCGATTGTTACCGCAGCATCGAATCTGCTCTTTAGTGTTTTCAATGTTTCCTCATGATCCTCTTTGCTACTAAAAACTATTTTAGTTTCTTTACAATAATTCTTTGCCCAATGGAATAAAGCAGTCGCATCTAAGATGCGATCTTGATGAGAGCACTGGAGGCTATACTTCGCTGCATTTCTTTTGAGGTTTGCTCCAATACCATCACATGCTCCTTTACCATGAGCAGTAGGATGAAAATGCCACTCAGCTGGCATTCCAAAATCTTTTTCATGAGCTGTAAGATTTGCGAAGCTACTTTTGTTTTTAAAAAGTTGACGAGCTCCGTCCGAAACGTAGTATACCTTTTCTACTGTAAATTTTGATTTTAGATTATTTAGTATTATCTTCTGGTACTCATAAACTGCAACGGTGTCATGTTTTAAATCGTCGGATATGATTGCCATACTTTTGTGTTCCAGGTTTTCTTCTTTCATGTAGTAAATAACTACTGTGAATATAGTTGCTTGGTCGTTATTGAAGTGGAATGCTTGCATGGAATCCTGAAGAACATATTTATAGTTCTCTGCGAAATCAAATGAAATAATGAATTCACCAGACTTCAAATGTGTTTTCAAGTCCTTGAAGAATGACCACTGCTCTTTGACTAAAAAGTCATGGGTTCTCAAATTTAGCAATCCTCTACACAGTTCTTCCACAAAATCATCCACATTTAAAATTATGGTTTTCAGTGTGCATCTTTCAGTCTGAAGCCAAGATTCAAATTTTAACTTCTCAATACATTCTCGATCAAAAGAGTTGATTAAATTTTCTTTGATGGATGTGGTTTCCGGGCAATTCGAACATTCACCTAAGTGGCAAGAAGTTGTAGCATTAGGGCACATAGTCAATTTAAGGCAATCGCGGTAATGGTGTAAATCTTCTGATGAATCATCTTTTAAGTAATTTAAGTTGATTTCCTTCAACATCAATTTAACATTTTCATGGTAAATACAAACACATACTGTGTGAGTTCCGCTGCTTCCTGCCAAAACGCAATGTTTTGGCCTCAGTTGTGTAAATTTTGTGAATCAAATTTTGACATCCTCGTATTCAGGTTGAAATGTTGCGAATAATTCTTTCAGGTTACAGAGAACCATTCTCTTCTGCATTTGAACTTTCTTGCCATCGATTCGTACAGACATCCAGTCTTTCATCCCTGGCATCAGGCGACTCATATCATCTCGCTGATAAAACTGAGTTATTAGAGATTTAGTATCGCACTCCAAAGTTTTTCCCTTCTTTTTGTTTGGGAGTGTGAGAATCCCATGCTCAGCAACCAATTGTTTAGCAATTCTTGCTTTTCGTTGAGACGTTCCAAACTCAGTCATTGTTTTTGCAGAACTCCATGTTCTTGGAGCAAGCGAGAAGTTGAATTCTTTCAGCTTCACTCTGTGACGTTTTGTATTTCTCTTTTATTTGTTCAAGAACTTCTACTGCATCCTTATGGTATTGGTTTCGACACTCATTCGTTGAATTTGAAAAGTTAGAATAACCATCATCATCAACAGTTCTGTCTTCATTCTCGGAATTACTTTTGTCTTCATCTGGAATAACTTCAACGCAAGGCTCATTACTATTCAAATTCGGTAATTCGTTCAATTTTCCGAGCTCTTTCCTGCATGATCCACAAATTTTCAATCGTTTTGACAGCGTAGGGAATTTTTTTAATAAGCCGTCGGAAATATTTCGCATATCTGATGATCTGTGCTTCATTTTGTTAAAGGGATTAAAACAAAAAGACGAATAAATTTCATTTTCAACCTTAGCCTTTTTAGAAGTCGTAGACATTTTGAATTTTGTAAGTATTTATGTAAATAACACACGTCTTAACTTTAACGCTGTTTCTAAAAAACTGATTTCCGTATGTCTTCAGAATGACAATAAATAGTTTTTTAAGATCATATAGGTAGTACGTTTTAATGAATGAGTCTAAAATCTTTTATTAGGGTCAAGAAGGGCTTACATACTAAAGTACCTAGTTTAACCAAATGTTACAAATAATAATAAAAATAAACCACCATATAAATAACCTACCTGTCAACTTCTACCTCTCCACCCACTTCTTAAAGTCAAATGTCATAAAATAATAAATAAACTGGTACTTCGGAGAAGGGCCCTAAAAAATATTTCCACTTGATTCCAAAAATTTGTTTCTGGGGCACCTGATATTTTAACAATGAAAATCACGTGCGCTGAAAACTACCTCTAGGATTGACTAAAAAGCCGCAAGATACAAAACTCAGAAAAATTTTGGGGGTGGAAAATTAATAGCGGTCGGCCTCATATTGCACCCCTCCAGTGGCTATTATCGGTCAGTTGTGGTTTTTATTTTTAAGGTTTTAGAAACACTTACACACAAATATGAAAAAATCAATTTAAAAACATTTGTCTTGAGTTACAAAACATTTATTTTGATAGATATCCCACTCGCATCCCACTAAGCGACCAAAAAGGTTTTAAAGGAAAAGACCTAAGCTTTCTTTTGAGAAAAAAAATTAATAAAAAAAGAGTCCATTTTGGAAAAAAAAAAGTCAAAAAGGTTTTTGATTTTGCAAAAAAATTCAAAAATTTTAAATCTTGAGTTACAAAATATTTTTTTTGATAGATATCCCACTCGCATCCCACTAAGCGACCATATAGGTCGCTTAGGAAAAGACCTAAGCTTTCTTAAAAAAAATAAAAAGGGCCCATTTTGAAAAAAAAGTCAAAAATATTTTTGATTTAAAAAAAAAAATCAAAAATATTTTATTAAATTTTTTTAATTTTTTTTTCGAAAGATTGCATAAATAGCTATCTAAACTATTTGGGACACATTTTGCTAAGAACAATAGGTAATAAGTTATATGGATAAAAAAAAACACCTGTTTGGCCAAAATGTCAAATTTTGACCTCCTATAACTCAGAGAGTTCTTGGCCGATCTTGTTTAAAAATGGTGTCCGAATTACTATCCAATAGAACTAAATTGGTGCAAATTTCATCGCGATCGGAAGACATCGATTTCAAAAGTTGGTTCACTTGACGTGAAATGCCCCATATATTACTGCACACTAGGGATGCCAATCCCGAAATCCCGATCCCGAAAATCCCGGGATTTTTCGGGATCGGGATTTCCCGAATCCCGGGATTTGTGAAAAAGAATCCCGGGATTTTTCGGGATTAACAAATCCCGAAATATTATGAGATTTTTTATATTTTAGGAAGATTTTTGAAGCACCCAAAATACTTAGAAAGCTAAATTTCAGCATATTTATAATAATCTCGCTTCAAATCCAAACGCAGCCACACAATTTACACTTTTACGAAATTTATGTTCAAGTTATTTTCTGAAGGGGCAAATGTAGTCCGATTTCCGCAGTACTTTACAGTATAATTTCAGAGTACTTACAACTTATTTTGCGCAAAATTTTGTAAGGATTGCCGCATAATCAAGATATTTATGACTGATCAAACAGTACTCCGTGGGGCAATTGTATGGAGCTAGGGGAAATCATGGACCATTTATTTTAATTTAATGCATTAGTTTTTGATTTGTTATATTTTTACTTAAATATATTAATGAAATCAATAGTTTTTATTGTTGAATTTGATGTTTTTGACGTTCAACTAAAATCCCGAAGTCCCGAAAAATCCCGAAATCCCGAAAAATCCCGGGATCCCGAAAAATCCCGGGGTCCCGAAAAATCCCGGGATTTACATTTCTAAAATCCCGAATCCCGGGATTTGTAAAACCCAGTCCCGTTTGGCATCCCTACTGCACACATTTAACATTTTTTTTAAATTATCGTAACACAAACCGTCAGGTTATCACAGCCTACGCCCGTGATAACTCAAAGTACAAAATCGGTTCGTTACAGTATGCTTCTTCACAAACGCAAAACTGACTCAATTAATAAATATCTGGAGAACTTAGATGCCACCCAGTACTCAAAATACTCTCTATGGCGAGCTATAAAAAAATGAAAAAGACCTGTTATGAGCAGACCTCCTCTACGTAATTCTAGTGGAGGCTGGGCGAGAAACGATACTGAAAAAGGAAACCTGTTTGTTAGTCATCTAAAGAATGTATTTTCCCCAAACGAGTCAAACGACATAATAGAGTTACCACCTACTTTACCCCATAGTACTGCAGCTGAACAACTTCGTTTTGAGATTTCAGAGATTGTCAAGGCTATTGTTGATTTAAACTCCAAATAATCACCTGGTATTGATAAAATCAGTAACAAGATGCTCCTCGAGCTACCCCAAATTGCATTAAGAATAATCCTATTTATTTTTAATGCTATATTACGCATTGAATATTATCCACCAGAATGGAAGGTTTCTTTAGTTACAATGATACCTAAGCCGGGAAAAGATCACAGTAAAGTAGAATCATATAGACCCATTAGCCTATTGTCAAATATATCAAAGCTATTCGAAAAACTATTAATGCACAAGTTAAAGCCGATAGTGAATCATTTTGATTGTATTCCAACTCATCAATTCGGATTTCGAGAAAAACATAACACCATAGAACAAACTCACAGGTTGGTATAAATCATATCCAAGACATTTGAAGAAAAAAAATATTGTTCAGCACTCTTCATCGACGTTTCGCAAGCCTTAGACAAAGTATGGCATGTAGGATTATCAATAAAAATAAAACAATATTTACCAGTGAACACACACAAGCTTCTAGAAAGTTATTTAAGTCATCGAAAGTTCGTTCTTAAAGAGGGAGAGTTCATAAGTTCACCACAGCCTATTGAAGCAGGCGTACCCCAAGGAAGTATACTGGGTCCCTTCATATATTTGCTATATACTTGTGATATGCCTACAAACAGTCGAACCCACATATCAACTTTTGCTGATGACAATATTTACCAGTGAACACACACAAGCTTCTAGAAAGTTATTTAAGTCATCGAAAGTTCGTTCTTAAAGAGGGAGAGTTCATAAGTTCACCACAGCCTATTGAAGCAGGCGTACCCCAAGGAAGTATACTGGGTCCCTTCATATATTTGCTATATACTTGTGATATGCCTACAAACAGTCGAACCCACATATCAACTTTTGCTGATGACACAGCTATACTAGCCATTCATGAAAACCCCGAAGAAGCATCTGTACTTTTACAAGACCATATCCTCGACATAGAAAGGTGGTTAAAACAATGGAGAATAAAAGTAAACGAGCAAAAATGTATACATCTTACATTCACATTGCGTAGAGAATCGTGCCCTCCAATCCTAATAAATAATCATATAATACCTCAACAAACTGAAGTTAAATATCTAGGTCTGCATCTAGACCGACGTCTTACCTGGAAAAAGCATATAGATACGAAATTGACTCAAATGAAGTTAAAATTACTACAAATTTACTGGCTAATTGGGTTTGAGATTGAGTTTAGATTGCAAACTTTTGCTGTACAGCTCAATAATAAAACCCATATGGTTCTATGGAATTCAATTATGGGACACGGCCTCAGCTTCTAATATTGAAAAAATTCAAAGATTCCAAAATAAAATATTACGAATGATAACAGCAGCGCCTTGGTATGTGAAAAATATTAACATTCATAAGGACCTAGGTGTCTCCCTGGTGAAAAATGAAATAAAAAAACAAGCGAAGTCATATTTGAAAAAGTTAGAAGTTCACCCAAACCCACTTGCACGAACATTAATGAGAAGTAATGGCTACATCCGACTAAGAAGAAGGAATCCAACAGACCTGCGCTAATGATAGGATCTATAAATTAAACATAATTTTTCGTCCAACTGTGGCGGGACGTAAATAAAAAATATTATTTAGATTTAAGATTTGAACAAATTATTGATAGTTCACATTATTTTGTGAAGATACAATAAATAAAATATGAAATCAAAAAAAACAATTTTCTTAATATGGATAAAAAATAGAGTAACAATTCTCGATACAAAAAATTCGAAAAAATTAAAAAGATAATGAATAGAAATCATAAATTAAAGAAATAAAAAAATGTATAAACAGCAACAATAAATTTTCATCTAGACGCCAAATTTTCCAATTATTACCCAGCCTAGGGTGGTGTCTTGAGCCATTGTAGATCCGACTGATTCTGGCTGTATGCTGGGTCGGACAAGACGGGGATAAATGTCAGCGCCCAGAACAAAGTTTATGTCCAAATCTACATAAAATTTAGAGTCGGCCAGTCTTAGATTGGAGTAGAGAGAAGCAACTCTATCATCAATCTTCTCTTTGGGTTGTTTTCGGGGAAGATCACTAGTCACCATAGCAGTCACATTGAAACTAACACCATCATCGAAACGTGGGCGTATCTTTATTTTGCACCACCGATCAGAGCTAATTTTTTCTTCGGGTAACTTATATCGTTCCACGATGGGTTAATGATTGCTTAAACTACGAGAACAGGCAGCCGAAGCCACTGTGAGAACCATGATAAAAATATAGAAGGTAGTTTCAATCAAAATTTTTTTTTTAAAATAAGGTTTTTTGAAGTTTCCTTTTTTTGTGAGCATTATAAAAAGCGTTGCCACATTCCAAAAAATGATTATGATTTTCGAGAATTTTTTTACAAAAATGTGTAATTTTATTTATTATTTAAATAAAAATGTATTATGTTGTGTTGGGAGTTATTGATTCAATTCCTAACGTTCGATTACTTATTGAAACACGTTGACTATTTTTATATGTATGCATTTTCTTAATTTTTTTATTACTATGTAAATATTTTATATCTTTTAAATGGAGGTTTAATTATAAGAGACAATTAGCACACGGAAGAATGTATTTTCAAGATCAAGCCGAGCACTCTCAGAAAATATAAAAATTCTTTGAAATCGGATGGAAAACAAAAAATGGTACGCGTTTAACAAATTTACATGTCGATTGCCATTGAAGTATTTGTGGGGTTCATTTTCAAATCTTAAACTCGAATATTCATTGGGTACGCCGTTTAGAAATACGAGATTTATTTTCAAATAATTTCGATTCTACTCCAGTGTGCATAGTTAATGGATTATGATCGGTAATAATCGGTGATATATATCCCAAAATATGTTTACATAATAAATAGTATTTTGAAGTTACCTTGTGTTCATTGGGACAGCATTCATATCCAATCTCACACGCTTTGTTTTAACTGAAATATTACTTTTAACTAAACGGTAGGGGCACACCATTGTCTGTTTTGGCAAATCTTCTTCGCAAGTTTTACATATATCCATAAACTGTTGTTGTTGTTGGGTAAATATTTTTTCTATTTTTTTAATAATTTTCAAATTAATGAAAATTATTTTTCCCAAAGGGAAAATTTGAAATTGATATGGCATTACTATTTTAACGAAAACGTCAAAATCCTTAAGCATGTCAGACGTAGAATTTTAAAAAATAAAGAGAGAATGAAACTACCTTCTATTTTTCTACTATGGTGAGAACAGGCAACCGAAGTCACTGTGAGAACAGGCAGTCGAAACCACTGTGAGAACAGACAGCCAAAGCCACTGTGAGAACAGACAACCGAAGTCACTGTGAGAACAGACAGTTGAAACCACTGTGAGAACAGACAGCCAAAGCCATTGTGAGAACAAACAACCGAAGTCACTGTGAGAACAGACAGTCGAAACCACTGTGAGAACAGACAGCCAAAGCCACTGTGAGAACAGAAAACCGAAGTCACTGTGTAGGTAATTTGTCCAATACTCAACCAAAGGTCTCGTATTGTTCCAAAAATTTACAACAGGTTTCACTTTCGTAAAGTCTGTCGGCTCTTCAATTATAATATTACAATTTCCGAGACTTGTACAGCGCATTCGTGTCTTGTGTGAACCGCCTCCACTGTAACTCAACCTTGCTTGCTTATACTTATTTTCATCTAAACTGTTTGGGAATTATATTGTTCAATGTTCTGTTGTGAGACAGTGGTGTGTTCATGTAAATGAACAAAATAATATACAGTGGCGTGTTCATGTAAATGAAAAATAATAATTGAATATAAAAGTAATTTAAAAAGTAAATATGTACAAGAAATTGGGATCTTAGTTACTATTTCCATGTTACACACAGATACCAAATACAAACTGGATACAAAAGATAAATAAAAAAAACAAGTTGTGTTTACAATTTGTTTTTATGTGTATGTTGCTGTGTTCGAACAGTTTTTGTTTATTTATTTCTTATATTTTCTTTTGTTACACTTGTTCATAAACATTAAGTTGTGTGTGGTTTGATCTCAGTTGTAACTTTTCTGTTAATCACTCTCTAAATTTTAATCTTCACTTACAGCTTCAAGTTGTGTGCGGTTTGAACGGGGTTTGTGTATGAGAGATTAAACGAAAAAAAAAACAAGTAAGAGTACTATATTCGGCCGTGCCGAATCTTAAATACCCCCCACCTAAATATGATAGTATAACTGAAATAATATAACAATTGTTAGTAAGACTAGTTACGCAGAAGATATTTTATTTCAAATGTACAAAAAATTTTATATAATTCAGCAATTTATAACTGAAATTCCTATTAGAACGTATGAAATTTAACAATTTACATACTTAATAATTAGTTAATACGTTTGGATCAACATTTTTCCCTTTTAACCTCAAGTGAAGAAACAGAGTATAAAAAAAGGGTATACAAATATATTTAGACAAATTTCAAAATATTTGGTTGTGGGACTTATGTGGGAGCTATGACCTATTATGATTCGATTGTCATAAAATATTTTGACGTGATTTTTATGTATTTATATGATTTTTATGTATTTAGCTGTGGCCAATTATGGACCAATATTCACAAAATTCAGTATTATGATTTTTGAATACAAGTTACTGATCTGTGTACTATTTTGGTTTAATATATGGATGCTATGACCTATTACGGTCCTAAGTATTTAAGGGCTATTTTTGTAGAATTTCATATAAACAACGCTATTAACAAGAGTGGATCTTATATGGGAGCTATGCCGAATTATGGACCAATATTTAAAAAATCTTGTAGTACGATTCTTGGATACAAATTACTGATCGGTGTAAAATTTTGGTTCAGTATAGATTTATTTGGATATTTGTGCAGGTTAATGTGTTTTCCTGAAATGGTTCTTATATGGAGGTTATGACCAATTATGGGCCTATCATCATAAAATTTGGTACATCGATTTTTGTATATATTGAATAAATTTGTTTTGAATTTCAACCTGATAACTATATTTGTAAGAAATTTATGAAGATTTTAGTAATTTTCGGGAGTGGACCTTTTATGGGAGCTATGGTTAAATATGGACCGATATTCACAAAATCCAGAAGTATGATTACTGTATACAAATTACTAATATGTGCTTAATTTCCTTTTGATATCGATATGTTTTTAATATTTTTTAAGGTTAATATCTTTTTTCGGAAATGGGCCTTTTAGGGGAGCTATGACCAATTATCGGCCAATCTGCATAAAATTTGGTACAGTGATATCTATAGATATGAGTATAATTTTTGTCGCATTTTTGCATGATAAATGTATTTATAAGAGATTTATGAGTACTTAACTGATTTTTGGAAGTGGACCTTATATGGGAGCTATGGTCAAATATGGACCGATATTCACAAAATCCAGTAGTATGATTTCTAAATATAAACTACGGATGTGTGTGAAATTTTGTTTTGATATTGATATTTTTAGACATTTATGTAGGTTATTGTGTTTTACGGAAGTGGTCCTTATATGGGAGCTATAACCAATTATCGGCCGATCTTCATAGAATTAGGTACAGAGATTTTGGTATATATGGGGATTATTTATTTGAACTTGATAGCGACATTAATAAGACATTTATGATTATTTAAGAGATTTTCCGAAGTGTACTTTATATGGGGGCTATGGTCAAATATGGGCCGATCCACGAAAAATTTTGTAATATAATTTTTTTTACCACGAAATTTATTTTTGATGAATTTTATATGGATATTCCTATTCTGTAGGCATTTATAGACCATAGAACCATATTTCGGGAAGAAATTTGTATGGGGACTAGGAGAAATCTTGAACCGATTCTTATAATTTTCACCAGAGTTACTCCTTTTATCATAAAAGTAACGAGTGCAAAATTTTATGATATTAGCTGCAATATATTTACAAAAAATGTCCAAAAATATGTGAAAATTATCAATTTTTTTTTTGAGGTTGTCACATATTTTAATTCATAACTTTGGTTCCACTGTACCGATTTCGCTGATTTTCAATACCAAACTGCTTAGGACAATAATAAATATTTTTCTTGCAACTCTACTAAGTTTGTTTGCGTATTTTGGACGTGAGCGTGTTTTACACAGACGGACAGACAGACGGACATGGCTCAATCGACTTAGAATTTCATATGGATCAATAATATACATACTTTGTTGGGTCTCAGATGAATATTTCTCAATGTTACACACGGAATGACAAACTTATATATACCCTCATTCACCACTTATGGTGGTGGAGGGTATAAAAACATTAACAACTTCATATTGCGTGCGATCACAAAAAAAAACACTTTTGTATGTGTGAATATGAGTTTAACACGACTGAGATTTACAAAGTTTTTATGTTTTTGTTATTTTACTTAAGATTTTCTCTCAATAACTATAAATATTGATTGTAGATTTCGTTTCACTTTACTGGGGGAAATTTTTTGGTACACACAATAATAACTGTATCCACTAAATTTGTTTTTGCACTTTTGTTGGTATATTCTTTTGTACTTTAGATAAATAATAAAAAGGTTTATCGACACTTACTTTTATTTAAAAGTTAAAGATGTGCTGTGGTTTTGATGATCAAAATGATGACTACGTTTTTTTACATGGGGGTTGAAATTGTTCTTCAGCAAGAACAAATTTGTAGATCAACTTGGGGGTTTACCTTTGTGAATTCCACGGGGGTTGATTTGGAGTATATACTCTGTAAATATATTATTTGTTAACTTTATTTACGATTTGCCAATCCGACTCGATTGGCCAAAAATGTTGGGATGTAGCGTAAATAAATTTAACAAATTGTTGATAAATAAAAACACGGGGATTAGTATGGGATGCTTTTCAATAATATTTTATTGTGGTTGTACGAACCTTTTTTCTATCGGGTTGTTTGGCAAGTAAAGTTTAGTTACAATTTATTTTTTGTTAAGTCACACTTATAATAATACTTTAATAAAGAGAGCAAGTGAGAGTACATAAACTTCCCGTCGACTGGAAGTTTTTGTACAGCACAGGACCTTTAAATTTTGGCAGTTAAAAAACAAATGCATTTTATGCATAAACAACTACCATTTGCAGCATACAAAGTAAAAGACGTTTTGTAATTTTTATTGGCATCTTTAATAATTTAAAAGAATTACAGAAAAGGTTGCTCCTCCTTATCAACAAAATATTTTATATTTGACGATCTGTCTTTTATAAACATGCGATCATCTATGACGGGTGTTATCGGACACGGGCAGTAGGAAGCGATAAAAAACAAACAGAAAGAAAAAAGCACGACCTGATGGTTTATGGTCTAAATAGGAACTAAATTTTATTTACAAAATCACTTACTTATATAATATTTGATCTCTTACAAACTTTCATAAAATACTTATCAACTATTAAGTAATACATGTGGAAAGTCTAATCAGAAAACATTCTGGTAATAAGTTGTGTATTTTATGACACCCATAAAACACACAATCAAATTACTGCGTGCATTTCCATGCAACAGTCGATGAGCTGAACGTGCATTCGTCTGCATTAACATGCACAGTCATATGTCACATATAAACTTTAAATTAATAGATTATTTTATAGCTAACAAAGACGTTCTATTACTCATGCATGTTTTCTATTTAATATCTAATAATAGCTTCAATATGATTGAACATTCTGCCGGCCCTGAAAGCTCCTAGTCTTTCAGAACAAAATATTCAATTTTAATATTAAAATTTGAATTACGAAGTTGTATAAATTGTTTTAACTAATTTGTATAAAAATCGTATTTTCTTTTAAATTCGAAACAAATACAAACATATTTAATAACTACCCTACAAAAGAAGATAAACAACATCTGCAGCTAGCGGTTGGTTGACACGTTCTGCACAGGACAGTGTTTGATATTAGGCTGATTGTAGACAAAATATCCGCAGATATGGTGACAAGTACTGACATCTTTTTGCATCTTGCCTGGCGAATTTTAATAACTTTAACATTTTTTGACCAATTTCTGTTTTTTATGTCTCATTAGGACGAAAATTACGTACAAATTTCTATTATTTTAAATTAAATTGCAAAAGTAATTTCTTAATGGCAAAATTTTTACAAAAGCTGTAAAAAATGCATTTTTCCCCTTGTAAATGCATCTTAAAACTTCAGAGGGCTTGCGGCAAGTCTTAACCCCAACCGATTTAACTAAAAAATTTTAGAATGATTTTTTTACTAATGTTCACCAAACTGGGGGTGAGAATGGCCAAAATCCAACTATCGTTTATTAAGGGCCACCCTATTGTACTCACAGCCATTTGGATCCATGTTAGCTATAACATGTTGAAACTTCTTATCATCCCTTGTTATATCAGTAGGGGAAAATACCGATTTGATTTGGGCAAACCATAAATGTGGATTTTGAGACCAAAACGGTGGTAGTTTATGAAGAGCTGATGATGATTGTTGCTTAATGGAAGGTGAAAATTGTAACTGTTGTTGGACATTATTTTCATTATCAGAGCTTAATGTGCGTCGTTATGGATTTTGTTGAAATGATGAATGTGGTTGAGGCGTTTGTGGAGCCGGAATAGTGCTGGCGTTATCTTCTGGTAAATTACGATTTGGAGTATAAATCATGTTCAATTTACTTTTTTTTATTTTTTTTTATTTATTAATACATTTTTTATTAATTCATTAATTCTGAATGATCTTTTTTACAAAACAAACATGATAATTTTATAAAGTTGTGAATAGTTGATCAATGTTATAAAATTTAAAAGTAGTAAGTTGTACTAATTTAGTCAATTCACAAGGTCATATTGTCATAATGTCCTAATATTTGAAAATGTTGTTATTGTCTTTCAAGCAAAAAATGTCCTAAAAGAATACTAACCTGTATGCTATGTTTATTGTGTTATCGTAACCAACCAGCAAAAACCTGCTCCGAACACCTAAGAGTCGGTTAAGCAGAACCGCCGATTCGGGAAATATTAGGACATTATGACAATATGACTGATAGGAGACCTTGTGAATTGACCAAATATGCGCGTCGCCACAATTTATATTTGAGTCATATGATCAGGTAAAATAAAAATAGAAATATTTTTGGGAGTAATTTCATTAAAATAGAAAAAGACATGTACAAAAGTATATACGGAGTTAAAGAGGAAACTTTCGCATTTGTACTCAACACCAGCGTTGCCGCTTTGGTCCAATTGGACCAAAATTGGTAGTTTTAAGATAACAAATTGACTTTTGGTAGTTTGGTTGGTTTGTTCCGATTTTTGTCGCATTTTGGTAGGTTTTTTGAATATTTATTTTTAAGAACTAATTGACAAAAAACTTAACAAAAAAAACTATGTTAATCCAAAATAATAAAATTATTTATAAAATATGAAGACAGAATTATCTTAAATTTTTAGTTTAGTCAAGTAAATGTGTACGTATTTAAGGTATTTATAGACGGCAATACTGAGTATTAATATTTGTCAAAAACTCAAGTATCATAATACAATTTCATCGTTTAAACAAAATTTGTATTAGATTTTCAAAAAATACAAATGATTTTTTTGATTTACGGTCGGTATTGAAAATTTGTTTAAAACAATTCAAAAACTTTTTATTTTCATATGTATCGGGTATGTATTTATAAAAACAAATAAGGCAAACAAAAATGTAAAGAAAATATAAAATAAAAATAAAGTTAGCAGAAAAATATCAATCAACAAACAAATTAAATATTTGTAATACTATCGTGTAAACAAAAAAAAATATTTTTCGAAACGATTTCTTGACATACCTAAAGATTTCAATAATATTTTAAATTTGAAAAGTGTTAATACTCAGTATTGCCGTCTACAAATACCTTTAGTAGTGTTCAGTTCAAAAAATGCCAAAGGCCTTGCAATACTAAAACTTTTAACGTATTATACATTTAATTTGCACATTTTAAATATTTCAAAATTATAACACATATTATTTAAATTCATGTCATGTTAAAAGAAGTAATAAGTAGTGAGCAAAAACATTTTTCTTTTAAAATTTCAATAATTTATTTTCGTGAGTGATTTTCAGAAGTGGGCAGCTATGACCAATTATGTACCGATCGCCATGAAACTTATTTGTGTTCAATTTTGTCGGAATACCAACACTTTTAGGAGTTTTATTATATATAAATATAAATAAGTTTTAGAAATGGGCCTTATATGGCTTATGGTCAATTATAAAACGATTCACACACAATTTTTAGATGTGACATATTTATGATTGTAGTGTAATTAAATAATATTCATCCTCAGGGTAATGCTATAGCAGCAATAATATAATTTTAATTTAACTATTAATTTTGAAAGGAATCCAAATAGCATTTCACAAATATTTAAAATTTGGTAGGTTTTGGTAGTTTTTAATCTGAAATTTGGTAGGAAAAATATTTTATGAGTGGCAACGCTGCTCAACACAGATACCAACCACATAAATCTCAATAACACAAATTCCAACAACACAAATTTCAACCACACAAATCTCAACAACACAAATTTCAACATCCCAAATACCAATAACACAAATAGCAACAGCGCATTTACCAACAACACAGATACTAACCACACAAATCTCAATATCACAAATTCCAACAACACAAATTTCAACCACACAAATCTCAACAACACAAACACCAACAACACATATACCAACAACACAAATCCCAACAACTCAAACATCAACAACACAAATCCCACCAACACAAATTTCAACAACACAAACACCAACAACACAAATCCCAACAACACAAATTCCAACAACACAAATCTCAACAACACAAACACCAAAAACACAAATCCCAAAAACACAAATTCCAACAACTCAAATCTCAAGAACACAAATTTCAACAACAGAAACACCAACAACACAAATCTGATCAACTCAAACGTCAACTGCGCTAATGTCAACGCCACACAGTGGGGGATCTGAAAAGTGGAAATAAATCTGTAACTTCTAAACGAATAGCCCGATTTTAATAAAATTTCCCATGGCTATAGAGGAGGTGTCGATAAGTTTTGAATTTGGGCTTATACAACCAAGGGGGGACGAGCCACAATGCCCCAAATTGGGGCACCTCGGGTATATCAAAAATTAAAAATGATGCCAAATTTTGCGATCCGATTTGAAAGATTTTTATATATATGGAATGTACTAGACGAGATCTACAAAAACATTTAGCCATATATTATCTCTTATAGTTTACGAGTTATTCGCATTTGAAAAGTAAAATTTTATTTTTTTGCCTACCTTGGTCTGCCATTTTGCTAATAACGGATCCAATTCTTTCCCGATTTTCTTAAAGTATCTTTTTTTAAATTAACAACAAATTTATTAATAATCTTAAGAAAGAATTGTTAAAAAATATCTACTAAGTCAAAAGTTATGTGCATTCAAACTTAAAAAAAATAAAAAAGTCGTTTTTTCGCCATTTTTTTTCGAAAAAAGTACCTACATTAATTTTAAATTATACAGAAAATGAGAAAAAAAATAAATAATGTGTTTATATTTTTCTGAAAGATAACATTTCGGGAAATATTATAAAAGCAAAATAATATCAAAGTTCGTATTATTGCGTGGTCCAGAGCCTTCCGAAGTAGACCTATTTTTTATGTAAATTTCAACTTTAGACAACATATTCTAAAATCGCATAGCTGCTTTCAAAAAATTAAGACCAGTTTTGTATGTCCCAATCTGTTCTTCAATATCATGCAAAGGGATTTCATAGCCCCGAGCTTGGTACCTTCAATAGATCCAAAAATCAAAAAAATCCCAATTTTGGGATTTTTGAAAAGTTTTTTGGGAATTGTGGGATTCTCAATAATAAATCTAAATCCAAATTTTCACTTTTGCATTCCGACAAAAAATGTCTATATAATTAAAAAATATTCATAAACCAAAAAGTTATATCAGTTTAAAAATTAAAATTTTCAACAAAAAATAAAAAAAAAAAGCAAAAGCTCTTCTATGAAGTTTTTAATTTTCAATATATTTAAACATTTTTGAAAAGAAGATGCAATTTCCAAAATATTGATGTATAATATGTCTACCTTATTTTGTCCACGTGTCACAGTAATGAACGAATGATTAACATGTCTAGTGAAATTTCATCACCAAGTTATTTTCTACCATAACAACTTCAATGTTAGGTACTTATATAATACATAAGTACAAACATTAAGCGATTGCAACTCTTTTTTAACAATGAATCCCAGGTATAATTTCATACATAATACTATTTTTTTACTACAGGTAATAGAACAGGTAAATTTCCAAATATACCTTCACCTATATAAACGTTGACTACAGGTAACCTATTATATGAAACTCATAAGGAATAATTAATATATAATCATACTCAATCCACAATTGACATTAGTTATAATTAGCTAAAGATGACGATCACATTAAAAAAAAACTTTGTCCTCCATTTTACTTAAACATAAAACTGATCAATTTCAAGATAAAGTCAACCTCATATTGAAATTTATCGAAAGTACGCATAATAATAAAGTGGATAAAACGGAATTATGTAAAATCGAAAAGTTTGTTAAATCCTTTGACATAAAATGGAAAACCGTAAAATTTTCTGCTACGAAATTTGAATCCAAATATTGTGATTGGTTGGATGAAAATATAGAATTTTATGTGTCCTCGTCTGCCTTTGGTGCTCCCCGTAAGGAATACATGGAATTGTGCCCAAAATCCAAGAAAAAGCGGTTATCGGATTCACTATCAACCCTGTCTACTGAGGAAGTTTCGGATACATTTAAGGCTATGTTAAAGCAAGAAAAACAGCCTTTGGAAGCTGTTAAAATCGCTGATATTCTTCCGAATGCATCGCCTAGACGATTAAAACGAATTGTTAAGAGCATACCTACACCATCATCTAATACTGCTTTTACCGAAGAAGAGGCTATTGCGCTTATGTTGCAGCTGGGACTAAGCCGTGATAATAATATAACTTTAAGAAAGGCATTGTTGGGAAAAGGAGTTGAAGTGTTACCATCATATGGCTCAATTCAGGAAAAGAAAAAGAGTATTATACCATCACCTATTGAAGTTACTGATCGAAAAGCTAGAATTGGACTCTCCACTCTACTCGAAAATACAGCATTAAGGATTGCTTGCGACTTTTCTACAGAACAGCTAAACAAAATAAATACTTATGATCTGCAACTAATCTGTAAGTGGGGATGTGATGGCTTATCATCACTTTCGGAATATAAGCAAACTACATCGAGTCAAACATCATCAGAGTATAAAAGTGTATTTATGTCATCATTGGTTCCATTAAGAATTCGGAAGTATGCTGCCAGTGATTCTCCATCAACTAGTTTTGAGGATATATGGATTAATTCAACTCCTGGATCGAAAGCCTTTTGTAGGCCAATATGTTTCGAATATACAAAAGAAACAAAGATTACGACACAAGATTTGATCAACTTAATTGAATCTGAAATTAAAGACTTGGTACCGGTTACAATCCAAATAGCTCAATATTCCTTCAACGTTTCTTTTAATATGAAACTAACGATGATCGATGGAAAAGTCAGCAACGCCATAACAGGAACATCATCTACTTGGAACTGTTCCATATGTGGTGAAAAAAAATCGGAATTTTCGAATATATCCAAGGAAAGAACAATTAACGAGGAAGTGCTCAAATTCGGAATATCTCCTCTACATGCCCGTATAAGATTTCTTGAACATTTTCTACATCTGGCATATGATTTAAAATATAGAAGCATACCAGAAAATATCAAAAAATCAGTAAATAAAAATGAAGAACTGGTGGAAATGAGAGCCACGGAGAAAAGAAGAATTCAAAAAGCAGATTGGATTAAACATTGATAAACCACTCGTAGGATATGGAAGCACAAATGATGGAAACACAGCTAGACGATTTTTCAAAGATTTTGAAACAACCTCAGATATAACGGGAATTAATATGGAATTACTGAAAAAAATCAATATTATTTTAATGGCAATAAATAGTAAGCACAAAGTGAATGCAACAAAATTTGGCGAGTATTCCACAGAAATTTCAAAACTTCTATTATCGTTGTACCCTTGGAAAGAAATGACACCAACAGTACATAAAGTATTATGTCATGGAAAAATCATAATTGAACATAATATTTTGCCCTTAGGAGAACTTACAGAAGAACCCCAAGAATCGAGAAATAGGGACTTCAAGTATGTTCAGCAGTTCAGCTCCAGAAAGTGTTCTCGACAATCTCAAAATGAAGACATTTTGAATAATCTAATTTTATCATCAGATCCAGTCTTATCATCTATGAGGAAACGTTGGATTTGCTACAGAAGTTTGACGTTTGAAAATAGTCATGACTTTAAAGATTTGCTTTATCTTTTAGATATGGATTGCTCTGTTTCTGATTATTTTACTAAATTAAGCTAATTATAAATTTAAAAATAAAAAATATTTTCCCAAAAAAACATTACTTGTTTCTTTAGTTTTTTGTTTATTTATCAAATATTTCACATGAAATGTATGCTATGAAATCTACCTGTTCTATTACCTGTAGTAAAAAAATAGTATTATGTATGAAATATGTTTTAGGGATATCCCAGGTATTTCATATTATACCTGGGATTCATTGTTAAAAAAGAGTTGCAATCGCTTAATGTTTGTACTTATGTATTATATAAGTACCTAACATTGAAGTTGTTATGGAAGAAAATAACTTGGTGATGAAATTTCACTAGACATGTTAATCATTCGTTCATTACTGTGACACGTGGACAAAATAAGGTAGACATATTATACATCAATATTTTGGAAATTGCATCTTTTTTTTTAAAAAATGTTTAAATATATTGAAAATTAAAAACTTCATAGAAGAGTTTTTGCAAAAAAAAAGGATACATTTTTTTTTTATTTTTTGTTGAAAATTTAAATTTTTAAACTGCTACAACTTTTTGGTTTATGAATATTTTTTAATTAAATTTTACAATTATATAGACATTTTTTGTCGGAATGCAAAAGTGAAAATTTGGAATTAGATTTGTTATTCAGAATCCCACAATTCCCAAAAAACTTTTCAAAAATCCCAAAATTGCGATTTTTTGATTTTTGGATCTATTGAAGGTACCAAGCTCGGGGCTATGAAATCCCTTTGCATGATATTGAAGAACAGATTGGGACATACAAAACTGGTCTTAATTTTTTGAAAGCAGCTATTCGATTTTAGAATATGTTGTCTAAAGTTGAAATTTACATAAAAAATAGGTCTACTTCGGAAGGCTCTGGACCACGCAATAATACGAACTTTGATATTATTTTGCTTTTATAATATTTCCCGAAATGTTATCTTTCAGAAAAATATAAACACATTATTTATTTTTTTCTCATTTTCTGTATAATTTCAAATTAATGTAGGTACTTTTTTTTCGAAAAAATTGTCGAAAAACATAACTTTTGACTCAGTAGATATTTTTTAACAATTCTTTCTTAAGATTATTAATAAATTTGTTGTTAATTCCAAAAAAGATACTTCAAGAAAATCGGGAAAGAATTGGATCCGTTATTAGCAAAATGGCAGACCAAGGTAGGCAAAAAAAATAAAATTTTACTTTTCAAATGCGAATAACTCGTAAACTATAAGAGATAATATATGGCTAAAGCAATTTTTTTTGTAGATCTCGTCTAGTACATTCCATATATAAAATCTTTCAAATCGGATCGCAAACAAAAATTTGGCATCATTTTTAATTTTTGATATACCCGAGGTGCCCCACTTTGGGGCATTGTGGCTCGGCCCCCCTTGGTTGTTTAAGCCCAAATTCAAAACTTAAATTTTATTAAAATCGGGCTATTCGTTTAGAAGTTACAGATTTATTTCCACTTTTTTTCAGATCCCCCACTGTGCGCCACCACAAACATAAATCTGAACATCATTAACATCACAAACGCCAACAACACCAATATAAATGATAACGGTTTCAACACAGCAAACAACATAGCTACCAAACTACAAATATTAAATATCAAAAGTATATACTGTACTACTTTGATTAATGAGTTTTACAATGATAATAGATTCCTGAAGCCAATCGATCACCTATATAATACAAGACGTCGAGCAGAAGGAAGATACAAAGTTGATCGCCACAGAAATAACTACGGAAAAAATTCTTTAAATGTTATTCTACCAAATATTTTTAATACGAAGGAAGATACAAAGTTGATCGCCACAGAAATAACTACGGAAAAAATTCTTTAAATGTTATTCTACCAAATATTTTTAATACGATACCAACAAACATATTAAACATCCCTAATATTTATAAACGAAAAAAATTATTAAAACTATATTTCATAAATTCGCAATGAAAATAAATCATTAAAATTGTATTTTATATTATAAGTAATTACATCCTGCAGACAAGCCAATAGGCTTCGCGGGGTTAGAATTAAGAAAAATGTAAATCAAAGTTAATAAATAATGAATAAATGAAAAAAAAAAATAATAGACAATACCCTGCCAACAATTACTATCCAAAAAGTGTCCCAAATCTTGAAGTTGAAACTCATCGAATATGATATCGCTTTCTTATCGTAATAGTGTCACAGTGCGGGAAAAAACGTGCCACGCATATGATACCCAGAGTTTAAAATTACTACTATATTAGTCAAAAAATTGCAAAAAAAATTCATAATTTTACATGAAAACTGCAACAAATATTTAACAAGTTAATATTTCATTGTATACATACTAGGGTATTCAATCGATTAACCGTTAATCGGTTAACCGATTAATTTTGGACGGTTAACTGTTCGAATAATTTGAAATTGCCTATTTTCAAATAACAAATAAACCGATTAATTTGTGTCGATTAACCGATTAACCGAAATTCCTTTTTTTGCACTTTAAACTAATTTTTGTATTTATTTTTCCATTTCAATTCAAATACAAATTTCAAATTAAAATTAGATATTTTTTGAACATCCAATAATCATGATTAGTGAGTATGTATAACAACTGACATATTTAATTTACATGTATTTGAAACTTCGTTTGTATTTACATGTATAAACGAAACTTTTTTTTTTTGAATTGAGTCTTTAATCATAACTAAACGAAACTATTAAATTAATCAAAATCTAAAACAATCCAAAAAGGAATATTCTTTATCATGCCTTTTATTTCTCCAACATATACAATCAGCGATCGTTTTTTTTCCAAGAAAAGTTTTATTAAATTTAAAGAAAAAATCGTTTAAATTATAATCTTGTTATAAAAAAAACAAGTAAGAGTGCTATATTCGGCTGTGCCGAATCTTATATACCTTTCACCAAATTATACTTCAAAATTTTAAATATTTTTAGGTAAACAAAATTTATTTTTTTTGTTGTTTTTTTCATTTTTTGGAAAAACAAATTTTTCGATTGTTATTTTAAATTTTTCAAATTTTTTTTTAAATTTAAAATTTTTTTTTTAAATTTAAAATTTTTTTTTTTAAATTTAAAATTTTTTTTTTTTAAATTTAAAATTTTTTTTTTGTTTTTTCAATTTTTTTTGTGGACCATTGTAGGTCCATCTTACTGTGGTCTTATATACGTCGTTGCAAATGTCTTTGAAATATCTATCATTAGATATCCATTTTGTCTATATTAATGTCTTAGTAATCCAGATATAGGTCAAAAATAGGTCAGAAATCGAGATTGTCTTGGTTTTTTCCTCATATCTCAGCCATTTGTGGACCGATTTTGCTGATTTTAAATAGCAAAATTCTCGAAAGCATGTCTGACAGAATTATTGAAGATTTGGATCCCGAAGTTATCTGGGGTCTTCAGAAAATTGATTTCAACAGACAGACAGACGGACGTGGCTTAATCGACTCCGCTATCTATAAGGATCCAGAATATATATACTTTATAGGGTCGGAAATGAAAAATGTAGAAATTAAAAACGGAATGACAAACTTATGTATACCCTTCTCACGAATGTGAAGGGTATAATTATTTCAGAAGATCTCACTAAAACCCTGGGGTGTTCAGAAAATTGATTTCAACAGACAGACAGACGGACGTGGCTTAATCGACTCCGCTATCTATAAGGATCCAGAATATATATACTTTATAGGGTCGGAAATGAAAAATGTAGAAATTAAAAACGGAATGACAAACTTATGTATACCCTTCTCACGAATGTGAAGGGTATAATTATTTCAGAAGATCTCACTAAAACCCTAAAAAACTCACACTCGCTCATTTGCTGCAACAACGTCATAATATAAAAAAAAGTTGTTTTGAGAAAAACGTCTTTGAATATTTTATAACATTTTACTATTTCTTAAATAAATTTTCAACAACTCATGAGATTTCAGAAATATAAATAGTAGATGTTAATATCTTTCTAATCTGTATTTAACCCAAATTTTTATTTATCAAATATACGAGAAAACATGAATTTTAATTTTGATGTGACAACAAAAAAAAAACACTCACACAAAAAATAATTGATTTTTTTGAAAACTAATGAAGCTATGAAGGATTATAAAACAGCGTATATTTTGTATTACTCAGTTCATAAAACACGGATTTTGAGTTTTGACGTTGTTGCAGCAAATAGGCGATATGTTTACAGAAATGATCACAAATACCTTATAACCTGTTTTTTATGTTTTTGTACACAAAATTCGTTGTTTAAAATGAAAATAGAAATTATTCGCTTAATCGAATAATTTTAAATTAACCGATTATTAACCGAATAAATCTAAACCTCGATTAATTATTTGCTCGATTAACCGATTAAACCAGAAACCCGATTAATTGAATACCCTAATACATACTGAAAATATAAATACTATTTACGAATTCCATATATGCACAATAGAGTGCTCCAAAAAAATAAAATTGCGAATATTGACCGTCCCCCCTCTAGAATTGTTCTATGTATTGTAGAAACATATTGTGTAAAATATTAGGATGATAGGATAACGTTAACTGGTGGCGCAACGACGCTGAAGTTTTGAGGTGCATTTACAAGGGGAAAATATGCAATTTTTTCAGTTTTTGTAAAAATTTTGCCATTAAATAATGACTTTTACAATTTAATTTAAAAGAATCGAAATGTGTACGTAATTGTCGTTATAATAAGATATAAAAGACAAAAATTGGTGAAAAAATGTTAAAGTTATTAAAAAATCGCCAGGCCATTAACGTGTCTCAGGCCACTAGAACAAGAAATTTATGAACAAAATTAACATATTTTGAGAAATATTAAAATAAAAGCTGATTTTTACTTAAAATATATCCATATTTACTTGTATATGAGTTTTTGAATATATCTCCTAAGCTATGAGAGATAATTGATAGCTATGACGAGGTTTTATGTAGTGCTCGATGAGGAGATTCTATATGTGTAATTTTTTTAAATCAGAACACAAACGAAGAAATAGGATCATTTTAAAAATTGAACATACCCGAGGTGTCCTACTTTGGGAACCCCTGGTCCCGCTCCTGGTGGGCTCATGAGGTCCAAATTCAAAACTTGAACTCGACTACAGTTCCTCTTTGTGCATGTGAAATTTCATTCAAATCGGCGTAAGGGTTTAGAAGTTACAGATTTATTTCCCTCTTTTTTATATTTCACCACTGTGCAACGTTAAAAATGTTTAAAGCGAAAATGCTTATTTTTAAAATATTTCCGCCACATATATGGTTTTGTTTTGCCGCATATAGTCATTGAGTAGAAAAATGTGAAAAAAACTATAGCATAACTACTTATTATTTGACTGAAACACTACTTGCCTTTGTTCGAGATTTTTAAAAAATTCATGGGTCAAGTTTACAAATGTACTTACAATCAGTTAAGAAATAAGTAGTAAATTCACAACGAGAATATGTAGCTAAAAAAACACAAAAAATATTACCTTGTGTGGAAATCGAACAGTCACATTATTTGCTTGTGTTTGATAGTCAAGCTGCTCAATTTTATTGTAAGTTAACAATAGTTTTAACATCAACATATAAATGAATATGATATGAACAAAAAAATCAATGGCTTTGACAGGTGGCGAACCACTAACCTCCCGTTTTCCAGTCAAACACACTAGATAGCTGTGCTAAATGCAAAAGTTCATTACCAACCTGTATAAAAATAAGTACTTATTCTAGTAAATAAAATAATGTGCTGGGTAACCACCACTCATTACAAAATAATGCATGAAATAACTAGTTGTCATTACAAAAAATCACAAAATTTTTGCTGGGTTGGTAAATAAATATACAAAACACAAGTTTTGTGCACTTATATGTAAAATGCTCTTAAATGAAAGGCAGGTAAGTCAAAACTACTGTACTACAATATTGTCTTTATATAGGACGCAATTTTGACAAAACTTCGGACATGTCCATATTTAGTCCTAATTAATGTACAGTAATTTTGACTTACCTGCACAACCAACGTTAAAAGTGCAGTTAACATCAGTTAACTTACCTGCTCATTGATGCTGGTAAGTGCATTTAAGTTTACTGCTCAAAAAAGCAGTTAACGGCAAATAATTTACATGAAGTTTTGTGATGTTTAAAAATAACGACAAATTTGGTATTTTAGCTACTTTTAAAATTATTAAGAAGTTTACAACACAATTTTTTATTCAAAATCGTATTTTTCTTATTTTGTTTTGATTTAATTTTATATTAAGCAGCTAAATGAATTTTTTTCCATGAAAACCAGTTATAGCTTCCAAAAGATTTATGCACTTATCTTAAATGTGCTGGTATGAACAATGCACTTAAATTAACGAATTTGTATGGAGTTTGAGAAATAAATATACAAAACAAAAGTTTTGTGCACTTATATGCAAAATGCTCTTAAGTGAAAGGCAGGTAAGTCAAAACTACTGTATAACATTTCATTTGTCTACGACAATTCCTTGTATTGTTGTCCATTCATTCTATGGGAACAATGCAGTTTGCGACGCGCCAGATTGAACGGTCTTCCCGAGGTTTCGAATATCGCCAGTTACCTAGGGTTTCTCCTGGACTGATCTCCGTTCACGAAGGGCGCAACTAACCTCGAACTATTCAATCAAGGTACTTGTTACCTTCCATTCAATGCCCCTCCTGTTTGGGCAGAATATTGTGTCAGAATACTTGAGTCAGAAGTGTTTTTGTATCGTCTGAACATATTGTTAAATTTAAAACCGAATTTCTGATGCTATTTACAAAAGTAGCCCTATTACATATGTTTAATGTGACCACGTCATTGCTTGGCTTTTCGTTTTGCTTCTGCACCCAGTTTTGTCAGTTCCGTCGTAAGTGGTAGAGTCGAAAGACAGGTAGATAAACGTAAGATATACGTTGCTGATCTCTTGATTCAGTACCGTCACACATACCAACAAGAAAAATAGGCCTTGATTTCATAATTTTATAAAAATATATTGGGTGTATGACTTAATAATGCGGGATTTTTTCAAATTCTTAGCTTTCATTTTGAAACATTTGTACAATATAAATTTATTCAGTGTATTGGCCATTGTTAGCTATGACCTTTTCCCATCGTTCTGGCAACATATGGAATCCGATCCAAAAGAACTAGTCATCTTTTGAGGCCAAAAACGAATCAAGCCAATATCGGATACTCTGTTCCAAAGTAAAGCGTATCCCAGAGAGAGCGTTTTACTTCGATAGAAACAAATAGTAGTCGGACGAAGCAAGGTTTGGACTAAAAAGCGGTTGAGGCAAAACTTCCCAACCACTTTATTTTAAGAAGTTTTTACCAGTTACTTCAACATGTGTCCGATTGTTGTCATAATGGAATATAACAGTTTCATGTCTGGTCGAATATTCTGGGCGTTTTTCGTTCAATGCTCGCTTCAAGTTACAGTTGTGTACGGTACAGGTTCCCTGTGATGGTCTGGCCAGATTTCAGCAGCTCATAATAGGACCCTTTTGGTCCCACCAAATACAGAGCATTTCCTTAGCGCCATGGATATTTGGCTTTGGTGTCGATTCGGCTGGTTAGCCGGATTTCTATTATAGCGTTCAAACAGCATTTCAGACATACAAAATCGTCTTTCTTTCGTCACAGTTACTAAAGTATACGTACGATCGACTTTTTGGGCCTTTTTAAAAATCTATATATTTAAAAATACAAGGCCTGACTCATTCATTCACTGACTCAACACTCATGAGTGAGTGAGTGAGTGAGTGAATGAGTCAGGCCTTATATTTTTAAATATATAGATTTTTTAAAAAAGGCAAAAAAAAGCCGATCGTACGTATACTTTAGTAACCGTGTGTATCTTAGCTGCAATTCGTATGGTACCCAATTTCCCTGCAGTTGGATGAATCCTGCTGGGTGCAAACATTTTGAAATTGATACTGAGGTAGCACCCAATGATTTGAAAGCTCTTGTTGAGTTTTACAGCACTCTTCATGGAGTATGGTCTCTAATTCTTGGACTTCAAACTTTGTATTCAGTGTCAAAATCGCACAAACCATCTCTCTCAAGTTGAAACAGACGAAACGCATCCAGCGGCACTTTTTTTCCAAATTAAAGATGTAAAGCAAAACTTCCCGCATATGACACTTTGTTGGCACAAAATTCGACATTTTCTCAATCTTCATGGAGTAATGAATGACAGATGTGTACCCTTCAAAATTACATATACATTTTTTTTCACCAAAAAAAAAATTTAAAAAACAAATTTAAAAAAAAGTTTTAAAATAACAATTCCAAAAAACATTTTTAACAAAAATTGAAAAAAACAACTTTGGAAAAAAAAATTAATTTTGTTTACCTAAAAATATTTAAAAAAAATTTAAGTATAATTTGGTGAATGGTATATAAGATTCGGCAAAGTCGAATATAGCTCTCTTCTTGTTTTTCATTAACAATATTTAGCAAAGTTGTAACTACGGTAAAGCTGAACAACTCTTGTGAACATATTAATTCAATCTGAACGTGTCCGGGCACCCTAATTAGCATATAATAGACAAGACATAAATTGCTAATGGCTAAATTAATTTTTTACTGGCTAAACAAGATTGAAAAGCGCTAAATTACAACACTGCCCGGGAATATCATTGTCTGAGCAGATAGAGCAACAACAAAAAATTATTTGCTCAGCATGGCGGAAAAAGAAAAGGAGATATTTAAATGCTTTCCTATATACTTCAAATGTGTTGAATTCATTCCTTTGATAATTCATTATTTATAGAATTAATTTCTTATTGAATTATAAATATAAATTTCATCTTCAAATCCATAACAAAATGGCTTAAAATATATACTGAATGATATGTTTCTTTTTAAGCACATTTGTTATGCACAGAAAGAATTATTGCTAAAATATTTTCAAACAATCGCCTGTCTGAAACTAATTTTATTTTCTATAAATATTTTTATAGATTCTATTAATGTTTTTATTTTAATTCAACACTTGGGATAAAACAACAAAACAAGTATTTAAATAAAGGTGTTTGTTGTTATCATGCGCATCTTACTTACATTCGGTAATATCTTTTGCACGTGCGTTTTTATTATGAGTTGATATAATTCTTATTAGGTCAAAACTATTTTTTAAATAAGTAGTTTTGTTTTTGTCAAAAGCGTTGAAAATTATGTGAATTGTATGATAAACAGCTAAAAATATTGTTTAATATTATTATTTTTTTCTCTTTATGTTCCTATTTTCTTTCATTAGTTTCATATTTGTATTTTTTTTGTTCTTTATTTACGTATTCTCATATTTTTATTTTCTGAACTTTTTATTTTTACCAAATATTTTAATTGGTTCAATACCAATTTTGTTTTAAAACATTTTTTTGGATCAGACAAAAATGTTACTGTTTTAAACAAATTTTTGTTTGAAATTGTGTTTCAAACAACTTTTTTATTTAATATCATATATGTGGAGTTTGGACAAAACATCTTAACCCATTTTTCGCCGACCGGTGATTATAATTACCATCACTTTTACTATTCATAACTGACAAATAATGTAAGAAAGGGAATGTAAGAAAAGATAAACTCACTGTTTATTGTTGGAGTTTTGTTTAAGCTTTGATATTTTTACAAATAAAGCTTGAGTGTCTGTAATTCTCATTCACTCTATGGCTTGATTTGTATAATATCTCTAGTTTTTCTAAAGCCTTTTGGGAAGAGGTTTCCTGATGATCTGGCCTAAGCAACCAGTGAAATGCGCACAGGAACTAGCTTATCCCCCAACAATAAATGTCACACAGTGGTATGAGAATAAAAAAAGAGGAAAATAAATCTGTAACTTCTAAAACCTTACGCCGATTTGAATGAAATTTCACACGCGCAAAGAGGTAAAATTTCATTAAAAAATATTCATAAATAAAAATTTTATTTCAATTTGAAAAATTTGTATCTATGCAAATAAAATTTTTATTTATGAATATTTTTTAATGAAATTTTACCCTTATATAGAGTTTTTTATTGAAAATGGAAAAATAAAAACAAATTTAGAAATTTATAATCAGGAATCCGGCAATTCCCAAAAAGCATTGAAAAATCCCAAAAATGGAATTTTTCGTTTTTCGGCTATAATATCCATAATAGGGGCGGGGTTATCGGAACCCTTTACAAGATAATTAAGAACTTATTGGGCCATCTAAAATAGGTTACTATATTTTGATATCGAGTATGCGATTAGAGAATTTTTGGCCTAAAGTTGAATTTTACATAAAAAATAGGCATTTTTTGAATGGACCTGATCCCGTCGATATCAAAAATTATAAATGTTTTTTTCATTTAAAATATTTGGCGTAAAGTTAGCTTTTCAAAAAGTACAAATTCATTAGAAAATTTTTAGATAACTTAAAAAGAATAAAAGTACTTTTTTCCCAAAAAAATTGCGAAAAATCGCCTTTTTAATTTTTTTATATTGAAATGCATGTAACTTTGAACTAAGTCATGATTTTAAACACTTCTTTCTTTTATTGATATATAGATCTATTGTTAATCCTATAAAAGAAAAATGAATAAAATCGGAGAATATTTGGAACCGCGGTCACCAAAAAACTGGTGTAGGGTGGGTAAAAATGTTGAAAATTAAATTTTCAAATGCGAATATCTCCTAAGCTATAAGAGATAATTGATAGCTACGACGAGGTTTTATATAGTGCTGACGAGCAGATTCTGTATGTGTAAGTTTTTTTAAATAGGAACACAAACGAATTTAAAACTTAAACTCGACTACACTTCCTCTTTGCGCATGTGAAATTTCATTCAAATCGGCGTAAGGGTTTAGAAGTTACAGATTTATTTCCCTCTTTTTTTATTCTCATACCACTGTGCGATGGTGATTATAATTACCAGAGTTTAAAATTACTACTATATTAGTCAAAAAATTGCAAAAAAAAGTCATAATTTTACATGAAAACTGCAACAAATATTTAACAAGATAATATTTCATTGTATACATACTAAAAATATAAATTCTATTTACGAATTCCATATATGCACAATAGAGTGACAATCAGTTGTATGGAAAAAAATTTTTGTTAAAATTTTGAAGAGTGCCGGGTGGAATATTGTGACACTAGGCCTAAATGTTAAGTGCTGAAAATTTGAGCCAAATCGGGCAACGATTTCTGGACGCGCATCGAGGTCAAAGTTCAGATACATATATGCAAAATTTTACTGTTAATATGGAATAAATAGGTGAAACTCGTTAACTTTCTGCATTGTTTTCTAGAAATATGTAGATTTATTTATATTAATGAATATTACATTAAAAAAAAAGTTTTGGAAATTAACCCTGTATCTCCTTTGGTTCAAAATGACCCAATACTGTATTATCGCCAAAATTAGAGAAAAATGCAAATTTTTCAGTTTTTGAAAAAATGTTGCTACTAAATAAATACTTTTGCAATTGAATGCAAAAGAATCGAAATATGTACGTAATTATCGTTGTAATCAGATATAAATGACAAAATTTGATTAAAAAATGTTAAAGTTATTACAAATTCGCCAGACCATTACCGTGTTTCAGGCCACTTGAACAAAAAATTTAGAAAAAAAATTTAGATATTTCGAGAAAAATTAAAATAAAAGCTCATTTTTACTTAAAATATGTCCATATTTACTTGTATATAAGTTTTTGTCTTCGTAGGATACCGTTAACCTATTCGCAGGTATGACCAAAAAAAATATTTTTTTTTAACGGCTGTTTCAAAACTACATTTTCAAATTTTTAAAAATTTTGTTAAACAAATTTCAGATTTTTTCGATCATCACATTGGGATTTATTGAGATCAAAATAGGGAATAAAAATATGAAAAAATTATGTCAATACCTCTTACAGTTTTTCCGTACCTGCGATTGAAATTTTGCGTTTTTCAAGAAAAACTAATTTTTTGTCCATATTTAGGCGAATGAGTCCAATTTCCTTACTGTTATAAATTTTAAGTAAAACCTATTCATAATATTATAGTCCTTGTAATTTTAAATATGTTCTGAAAGTTTTACTAAAATCGGAAAACGATAACCTTTGAATCGTGAAGGTCAAATGTCAAATGTCAAATTTTTCAATATTTGGAATTTCTAATGAAAAGATAGCGGCCGATTTTCATGAAACTTGAGGAAAATATATATTGGGGTCTAGCATTTACAACAACAGTGCAAAAATTAATTTTAACCTTTAAGAGGACTTGGGGTCAAAATGGTTGTGTTTTTCTTGATTTTAAAAGTTGAGAATAATTTGGACCCCAAGTGCTGCTAAGGGTTAATTTCCATTTTTGTGCTGTTATTTTAAATTCTGGACTTTATGTTATATTTTCCTCAAGTTTCATGAAAATTGGCCCAAAAATATGTAACATTTCGCTATCTTTTCATTAGAAATTCCAAATATTGAAAAATTTGACCTTTGACCTTCACGATTCAAAGGTAATCGTTTTCCGATTTTAGTAAAACTTTCAGAACATATTTAAAATTATAAGGACTATAATATTATGAATAGGTTTTACTTAAAATTTATAACAGTAAGGAAATTGGACTCATTCGCCTAAATATGGACAAAAAATTAGTTTTTCTTGAAAAACGCAAAATTTAAATCGCAGGTACGGAAAAACTGTAAGAGGTATTGACATAATTTTTTCATATTTTTATTCCCTATTTTGATCTCAATAAACCCCAATGTGATGATCGAAAAAATCTGAAATTTGTTTAACAAAATTTTTAAAAATTTGAAAATGGAGTTTTGAAACAGCCGTTAAAAAAAATTATTTTTTTTGGCCATGCCTGCGAATAGGTTAACGGTATCCTACGAAGACAAAAACTTATATACAAGTAAATATGGACATATTTTAAGTAAAAATGAGCTTTTATTTTAATTTTTCTCGAAATATATTAATTTTTTGTTCAAGTGGCCTGAAACACGTTAATGGTCTGGCGAATTTGTAATAACTTTAAAATCTTTTAACCAAATTTTGTCACTTATATCTCATTACAACGATAATTACGTACACATTTCGATTCTTTTGCATTCAATTGCAAAAGTATTTATTTAGTAGCAAAATTTTTAAAATATCTGAAAAATTTGCATTTTTTCCGAATTTTGGCGATAATACAGTTTTTGGGTCATTTTGACACAAAGGAGATGCAGGGTTAACTTCCAAAAAAATTTTTTTAATGTAATATTCATTAATATAAATAAATCTATACATTTCTAGAAAACAATATATAAATAGTATAATTTTGCATATATCTGAACTTTGACCTCGATGCGCGTCCAGAAATCGTTGCCCGATTTGGCTCAAATTTTCAGCACTTAACATTTAGGCCTAGTGTCACAATATTCCACCCGGCACTCTTTGAAATCTAAAAAAAAAAAATCGGCTGTCACTCTAATGCATAAGCTTCATGGTAGAAATATTTGTCACAGTTTTTCCAACAATATTTTGGCTTACACAATATTTTACGTTGTAGCTAGAAGACAAAATGAAAAATTTTCATTTTTAAAACATTTGCTGCCTAAATATATGTATATTTTTGGTTAGCAAAAACAAATGAAATTGCTTGTGTATAATATACAAAAAAATTACTACAAAAATATCATACATGCAAACAAATTGCAGCGTGAAACCCATAAACTGCAAACGATATGCGCAGTGAAAAATTCAAACAATGAAAATATCTTAGATGCTAAAAGTACCATACGTAGTTGAAAAATGTAAAATACGAAATTGTGCAAAGTTAAAAATGTTTAAAGCGAAAATGTTTATTTTTAAAATATTTCCGCCGCATATATGGTTTTGTTTTGCCGCATATAGTCATTGAGTAGACAAATGTGAAAAATACTATGAAGTTGATTTGGGTGTACAAAATAAAAAATTGTTTTGAAATGTGTGTTAATAAAGAATTTTAGTGCAATAAAGTAGAAGTTTTATTTTTTGAGGTATGTAATTATATGTATTGTGAAAGATAGCAATTCAGTGAAAATTAAATTAAATAAGATTCTGGACAAAGGATAGCTAGCGGAGGATATTATTATTATTGAATTTTTTGATTGATTGTTGTTTAATCATTGATACCTACCAATTATATCCATTTAGTGTATTATTATATCTAAATTTATGTCTAAAAAGTGTCCTGAGAGATGTTTCCAATTCTGATTCTTGCATTAAAATGGAAATATTTTATTGCATTCCAGTTATGAAAACACTATGCATATACTTATTTACATTAAAAATAAATAAAATAATGATATAACTTAAAAAAAAAAAAAATTCTTCTGATACATAGTCAAATTTGGTTAACCCTTTTTGACATTCAAAAATTAAAATTTGACTAAAATATAGTACCTGTGAAAACATTTAATAACACAGCACGTATAAGTGGTACAGTGACACATCATACTATTTCTTAAAGACTATTATCCTACCAACATAACAACAAAATGCAGACGATTATCTAAATAGTTTGCAAGTACATAATGATAATTTAATTCTTTATAATATTGTTATGTTTTAACCTTTTCAAAACGTTTGTTTATTTCCTTTAAATAAACCGGATACTTTTGATTGCAAATTAAAGCCGTTTAGTAGTTTGAAAATTGTAACAACTCTTTATTTATATAAAATGTACAACAACAGAATTAAATTGTCACTCAATGTTTTTTTTATACACGTTTATGAATTCTCAGAAATACAGGCACACATTATAATGTGCACGAATTCACTTGAAAAATACAACACACTTTAAGGCACTCAGTTGATGTTTGTTCGAAAAGCGTCTCTGATAAACTCACTAACGACTGCAACCTCTGCCACTATTTATAACACTGCCATCTGTACTCTAGATTTCTCTTTAACTGTCTAAAGGTTTCTAATACACCCAGCGAAAAAATGAACACATCCGTGTACAATTTGACACCATTCGGTGTCAATAGTGTATCAACACCGTATGTGTACAAATTGTACACGAACGGTGTCAATTTGACAACGAAAAAATTACACCATTCCGTTGCCGAATTGACACCATCCGTTGTCGATTTGACAACGTTCGTGTACGATTTTATAACAGACTGTTAGAGATGAGCGATATTTCCATACCTGTGATTTAATCACTGTGATTGAAAAATCACTGGTAACAACAGTTACTGAATATTGCAAGTAACAGGTACAATTAAGTCGTTCTTTTATATTTTTCAACATACTGTTA
Source organism: Calliphora vicina (assembly GCF_958450345.1). Lineage (NCBI taxonomy): Eukaryota > Metazoa > Arthropoda > Insecta > Diptera > Calliphoridae > Calliphora > Calliphora vicina. The sequence goes on along the minus strand of NC_088780.1, from coordinate 68,442,536 downwards.
AATGTTGTTCTTTTATTTTCTTCAACATTCGCAGGCAACGTTTTAGAAAAATCACTGGAACAACTGTAGTAACAGGTACTTTTAATATCGTTCTTTCACATTTTTCAACATACTGTTATATGTCGTTCTTTTGTATCTTTCAACATTCATTAGTAACGTTTTTAAAAAATCACTGGTAACAAAACAAGAAAGTAACAGGTACTTTTAATGTCGTTCTTTTAAGTATTTCAACAAACTGTTAACGACATTTAATATTTTTCAACATTCACTTGTAACAACAGCCTATTTTTAGGCGCATAATTTTATTTATCTCCAACACAGTGTATAAAATAAAATGTTAAGTACCATATCAGTTAATTCTCTTAAAATTTTGTTACATTTGCTTAATTTTGTTATTTTCCTATTAAAAAAAAAAGTTTTTAAATCAGCAAATATTAGTTTTTGGTTAACATACGAGCAGATTTAAGAATGCAAATAATACATAATATATTCTTCTTAACATAATTGTTATTTTGTTTAAAATAGACAAAACGTGATCACGGTCACTGTTTAAAAGAACAGTGATTTATAAATCACGTTCACTGAGAACGACGTTCTTCAAAAATCACGGGATCGCTCATCTCTACAGACTGTTGACAATTTGTCACCGTTCGTGTACGATTTGACACCAGACCGTTGACAATTTGACACCATAAGTTGTCGACTTGATACCGTTCGTGTACGATTTGACACCTGACAATTTTTCCTTTCTATTTTTTTGGTAATTAATATAAATAACAATTTCTTTATTATTTACATTTATTTAATACAATACTTATAACTACTTAAATATAAAATAAATATAAACAGCCATATGCATAAACATTTACAAAAGGTTTATAAACCAATTATAGGTAAACTAGCAGAACCCGGTCCGCGTTGCTGGCCCGTTCTGTTTTATATTGCATCTCGATTGTCGGACAAAAAAAAGCACGGACTCCCCCGACCTGACATCGCACCCGAAACACTGGGGTGGCCATTTGACAAAGTTGTAGCAGATATCTATAAGTACAGTGGCATGATATGCCCTTAAAAAAAAGAAACGGATGTATTTAAGGCAAATGGGATATTATATTTATAAATTTCTTTTTTTAGCAAACCACATACAAAACATGAATTTTCCAAATGTAAGCCAGCAATAGTCAACGATTGGCCTTATGCTTTGTCGTTGGAAATCTTTGGTATGCGTGAAATCATTACGTCTTCGGATTTTAATCTGCCACCGATGATTGTTGCCTAAATTAAATTTGGTGAACATTTTTTGATGGGCCAACCAACCAACCTTCAATGTTTCAGTAGCATAATTGAGTCTTTTTCTTCGTTCATTACTGTGTCAATCGATTTGTATTTCATTCTTTCGCCAGTCAGTTTCAATTAATTCGCTCATTGAGCTTGTTGACATCATCATTTTTTGTTACCAAAATTGCACGTTCCCACAGCCAATCCGAATTTTTGTAGTTGGTTGTAAGACATGGGAATACCTTGTCAACAACGGATTGAATATTCATTTGCATTTGGCAGAAGTTCGGCGGGAACGAAATCTGATTTCTGATAATCTGATCTGATAATATAAAAGCACTTTTATAGTACAATGTTAACAGCGGCCAACTTGTTTTATCGAACGATATGAAAATTTGGTATATACCGGACATGTTACAATTTTTAGAATGATGTTATGCAACGAAATTAAAATTAGCATTGTTTGATCGTTGGGAATGAAAAAAAGCATTTATTGTTTTTGGATTTTTTTTTAACTTTTTTTTTTATTTGCAAAAGTTTGGCCACAATTACTGACCTTGAAATCATTAGCGGTATAGTGTAAAAATTTGATTTTACCACGCCCCTCCGCCCACAGACCGAAAATAAAAAATCTGAAGATTCACTGAAAATTTGATAAAAATCGGTCCAGCCATATCACCGGAACCACTATGCCGATTTCGTAAAAACTTCACATAAACCATCTACAGACCATCCCCAACGTACCCTGAAAATCGGTCTACCCGTTTTTGCAGTTAGTGGTGACATCAAAATGTACACTTCTTTTTATATATACATATGTAAGATTTTCATAAAGTTGTATTCATAAACGATTAATAGCTTAAAATACATTTGATAAACAATTGTTAAATGTAAAAATTTTAAAGTAGGTTCGACCCTACTTTAAACCTACTTTAAGGAATTCTTTTTACTTTTTATCTTAAAAAAGATGATTTTAAACATAAATTTGGAATAATAGATGATAGTATTGCAATTGCTAAACACAATTTCCACTCCGCTGGCGAATAAGTTCCATTTTAGTAGTACAGGCAAATCCCGGTATAACGAATCTCACTTTAACGAAAATCCGATTTAACGCACGGTCAAATTAGTAACATTGACTACCTTATATAACGAACGTTTCAAAAATTGTATGCTCGATATAACGAATGATGAAAAAAACAAACAAAATCAAACAAACGATCACATTTTTAAAATTGACAACCTTATATAGCGAATATTTCGAAAATTGTACGCTCAATATAACGAACAGAAATATAAATAACAAAAGTAGTAAAGAATGTGAAAATAAGAAAATAAGTCGTTACAGTACCGTTTTCAATGGTTATTCTCTTTATTAATAGGTGCTGCCATTTTTTCTATAGTGGTTTTGCTTGTTTTCACAATATCGAATGAAAGATTTCGTTCGCATTCTAAGCGAAAGAAAACTGATTCACATAAATATGAAGTTAGGGAATCCAAAATCAGCTTTCTTTCGCTTAGAATGGGAACGAAATCTTTCATTCGATATTGTGAAACAGGCTATAATTCACGTGAATTAAGTATGGGAAACCGTAGAAGAATTTCATTGAAAGAAAAACTAAAAATTTGGATGAATGAATGAAATATGGAATAACAAAATTATCATCATGTATTTTGAAGAAAATAAAAACAAACATTTTATCATGACTAAGTGTTTCCTGAAAATTATCTTTACATAAATTAAGTGAAATCTGGAATCTTCAAAATCTGTTATTTTAAATGTTTGTTCCTGAGTTTAATTTTCTGCAGGTTGAATCATTTTCAGAATCGAAATCCCTTACAATGAAGGCTTTATTAATCATGGATAATGCACCAAGCCATCCTCCAGAAGAACAATTAGTAAAAACTACTAAAAATATACAAATTTGGACGATATTCATGCCTCCTAATGTCACACCGCTCATCCAACCTAGGGATCAAAACGACATACGTTTAGTTAAATTCCAATATAGAAAAAGTTGTCCAAAATTAATAAAAAAATCATCTCGATATAACGAATTTTTCAATTTAACGAATGGGCCTGACAACATATCGTTCGTTATACCGGGATTTGCCTGTACATGATTTTGTTTGATATTCCTCCGGCAGTGAACTACATGAGGTTCACAAGTGAGTTTGATTGGCATTTTTGTCATTTACTTTTAACCTGCAACGCCATATAGTAATAAAATGTGTATACATTGTGGAAGAAGGTCCACACAATCTAATATATCGAAAACTATGTATTTCCACATAGAAATTCATTAGATTTTGTTAAAATTTAACAAAATGTCAATAAAAATAAATTAATAAAACAAATTATAAAACTGTGATGTTTATTTTATCACAGAATATTCGTCATTCGAATACTTTTAATAATAATTGAAATAAAATATTGTTACGAAATTGTACCTGAATTCAAATATAACGATTTTAACGGCTGATTTAAAAGTAGCATAATGCTGGAAGAAGGTCCACACAATCTAATATATCGAAAACTATGTATTTCCACATAGAAATTCATTAGATTTTGTTAAAATTTAACAAAATGTCAATAAAAATAAATTTATAAAACTGTGATGTTTATTTTATCACAGTATATTCGTCATTCGAATACTTTTAATAATAATTGAAATAAAATATTGTTACGAAATTGTACTTGAATTCAAATATAACGATTTTAACGGCTGATTTAAAAGTAGCATAATGCTTTCAAACAGTGCTGTAAAACTGTAACATATCTGTGGGCATTATTAAATAATTGATCGTAAGTTGGCAACGCTGTATTCGATTTCGAATATTCAGTTAAAGAACATTGTAGAAAGTACACAACAGATGGCGTATGTATTAGAAACCTCTAGACAGTTAAAGAGCTTTCTAGATGGTAATGCAGTGTTATAAATAGTGGCAGAGGTTGCAGTCGTTAGTGAGTTTATCAGATACGCTTTTCGAATAAACATCAACTAAGTGCCTTAAAGTGTGTTGTGTTTTTCAAGTAAATTCGTGTACATTATAAATTGTGTCTGGATTTCTGAGAATTTATAAACGTGTATAAAAAACATTGAGTGGCTATTTAATTCTGTGGTTGTTGTACATTTTGAATAAATAAAGAGTTGTTACAATTTTTAAACTACTAAACGGCTTTTATTTGCAATCAAAGTATCCGGTTTATTTAAAGGAAATAAACCAGCGTTTTGAAAAGGTTAAAACGTAACAATTGGTGTCAGAAGTGGGATTGCAAATTAATAAGCATGAAGTTTCAGGAACTAAAAGTTGAACAACTCAAGAAAGAACTGAGTAAGTTGGAGCTACAAACAGCAGGTACCAAGGCAGAATTGCAAAAGAGGCTTATAGACGAATTCAAACGGCGTGATATTGACATCGGTGCTTACGAATTCGAGTATAAGGAAGAAATGGAAGTTTCTACACGTTCAACAACAAGTAGCATGGATTTAAGCACAATGTTCGAGGCTATGATGGAAAAAATGGAAACAGCCAACAAGAAACTGGAAGCGAAATTGAACAAAAATTCGAAACAGCTTGCGGAGGTTAAAACTGAACTGGTACAAGAAATTGCAAAGATAATTTCAAAGCCTCAGGTGTGTAATGTGCGGAAAATCGAGGTTGTCGCTGAAAATGATAGAAGTATGGTCAACGAATTAAAAGAATTAAAAGAGACAGTTTTAAAGGCTTTAAGTAAGAGACAAACTAAAGCCAAAGTTAAATGTTATAACTGTGGAAAAATGGGTCACATTCAGCGAAACTGCAGAGCACCAAGAAAGCGAATCAGATATGTTTCACCATCAAGAAATAACCAGCTGGCGAATCATCAAGTATTACAGGAGCCACCTTTAAAGCAAGCTAGCACTGAGGGACAGGATCTGACACCCACACCTGATGGCCCTACCATCTCCATATCAGTACTGCAGCAGGAAAATAACAATCTTACTGCTAGTGGGTACATCAACGGTCGGAAGCACATCCTTACTATGGACACGGGAGCGTCGCAGTCTATCATCAGAACAGATTTAGTAAACAAATCGATGGAACCAATTTGCAATGTAAGTCTACGCACCGCTACTGGAGAGCCTGCCGCTGTCCATGGTAAAGTTAATGTAAAACTAACTATTGGTGGTATTAGCGAAAATCATGTCTTTGTTGTTGCCGATATTGTGGACGAAGTAATCATTGGTGCAGACTTCATGATTAGTCACAGCTTTACTTTGGATATGGGACAAAAAGTCATGAATTGGCGAAATGTTAAAATACCCCTTGACGTCGGATATGAGAGCAAGTCTCAAGTAAGAAAGTTAGTTTTTGTTGAGCACAAAAGGTTGCCACCGCAGTAAGAGGATTTGGTATGGGCCCGTGAGGAAGTGGAGGATTATGGTTTGTTGGTGTTGGAACCAGCGGATGTGAGAAGTGGCCATGTAACAATGGAGGCCCTCGTTGAACAGTGCAACGACGGAATGGTTCCTGTTGGAGTGCTTGGTCTGTCCCGCAGAGAAAAGATCACCAGGACGGGTTCCAAGATGGGTGAAGGTGCTTCAGCAGAAAAAGAAATGCATTAACTCGTTCGGAGACGAATTAAAATGACAAATGACCAAATGAAAACCAGATATAGCTCACAACGTAATAAGGGTTTGTCATCCAAATTAATGAATCACTGCAAAGGACCACATAGGGTAATTAAGAAATTGGACGACATGGTTTATAGAATACGGAAATGTGGAAGACCGATATCGTGAATTAAAGTTGACAACGCTGTATTCGATTTCGAATATTCAGTTAAAGAACATTGTAGAAAGTACACCACAGATGGTTTATGTATTAGAAACCTCTAGACAGTTAAAGAGCTTTCTAGATGGTAATGCAGTGTTATAAATAGTGGCAGAGGTTGCAGTCGTTAGTGAGTTTATCAGAGACGCTTTTCGAATAAACATCAACTAAGTGCCTTAAAGTGTGTTGTGTTTTTCAAGTAAATTCGTGTACATTATAAATTGTGTCTGTAATTCTGAGAATTTATAAACGTGTATAAAAAAACATTGAGTGGCTATTTAATTCTGTTGTTGTTGTACATTTTAAATAAATAAAGAGTTCTTACAATTTTTAAACAACTAAACGGCTTTTTATTTGCAATCAAAAGTATCCGGTTTATTTAAAGGAAATAAACCAGCGTTTTGAAAAGGTTAAAACGTAACAATGTATAAAAACGTTTCTATATTCATATATTTTAGCTTCAAAAATGTATTATTACTTAAAACAATCAATGAAAAAATGAAAATTAACGAATATTTTATCCTAATTGAAAGCAACACTACCAACGAAAAAGGGGATCAAGATGTATTAACAAGGTGGCAGCGTAACTACAACAATACAAAAACAATAGTCATTTTTGTTTGTGTAAAACCGTGTAAACTGTCAAAAAAAAATCACAAAAACCCACTTTTATAAATGAAAAAGTTTTTTTAACACTTTTAAATATTTTATGTACATAAAGCGGTGACAAATACTAACTTTTTTAAATATAAAATAATCTTTTTAATCTTATTACAAATTTTAAAATGTTTGTAAACAAGTTTTTGACATTTCACAAGGCAAAACATGAGTAGAGCAAAAAATAGTCAGCTGGCGTTACGCTGCCACCTGGTTAAATATGCCTTGGGGGAAATAAATGAGAAGCATTGCCAGCTTAGACAAAAATCAGTACATTAATTATTGTGCCTTTAACAAACGTTTATGAATACAATACTTTTATAAATGGTTTTTAAAGCTAAAGTGTTCGTTAACAAAATTGTATTTTAAATCTACAATAAGGTTTTTTATGCATATAGCCGAAAAACTATAAGTTTCCTTTTGGACTTGTATGTCGTCACTGGATTCGGTGGTCTTCTCTGCCTGGATCTTCATATGCATCAACACAAAATCGCAGTCAAACACAATTATACTTTCTTTTATATTTTGGTTTTTAAACCATTTATTTGCATCACTATTTATTATTTATTAAAATATTTAAAATTTTTTAATGTAAATAAAATTAAAACACACTTTTATATTTTGGTTTTTAAACCATTTATTTGCATCACTATTTATTATTTATTAAAATATTTAAAATTTTTTAATGTAAATAAAATTAAAACACACTTAAAAGCAACTCACGTTGAAATGCGTTGCGAATAATTTAACAACATTGCGTTGTCGGTTCGTACCCGTTTGTTTACAATTTGTAAACGTACGGTGTCGAAAAAAAGTGACACCGCACACTGGGCCAGAGATCCCATTTTTTGGCCATAATTAGAGCACTGGATGTGGTGACGCTGATTACGATTCTGCAAAAAAAAGTAAAAATTCAAAATGGCGGTCAAAATTTTTAAAAATTTAATTAATTAAATTTTTATTGAACACGTTTTGTAGACCTATTGTCACTGATTACAAATATGAAGTCAGATTTTGAAAATTGAATAAACTGAATCCAAAATGGCGGATCAAACATAAGATAAAATTAAATATTTCATTTCTTAGCAGTATTTAAGATGAAGATATTATGAAATCATTGGCTATGTATTACAGGCATAAAACTATGCCATACCTTAATTAAATTTGAAATACTTGAAATATTAAAAATGGCGGTCATCAATTTTTATTTATTGTTATTATATATAACTATTACTGAAAATATATAATTAAGATAACTTGATAATTATGAATCTTAATTCTTATTGCTAAAAACTAAAAATGAGAATCCAATATCCAAAATTAGTAATATGAAAATTATTCAGCCAAGTTTTCTAATTAAGTGGTAGTAAATTAATTTTTTTTTTGTTTTTTATTAGAAAAGTAATAATTAATAATATTAAAAAGTAATATACGTATAGTAAGTAAAAATGCGAAATAATATTAATAACAATAAATAAAAATAATAAAAAAAATTATAGAAATTCATTAGGGAAATTAATTTTTAATAAATTAATTCTTTTCGGTCATAAGTTCCAAGTTACTTAATCCGTTAAATTGTTCTAGTAGATCCCAATCATTCTCTTCATTTTCTATAAAATTATTTGCTTTAGAAATTTCGGGTATAGCTAGTAGATTAATGACAGCTTCTGTAAAGTGTAAATGTTTGTTTCGGCCTATTCTAAAACGTAAGCTTTCCGTAGATATTTTGGGATCGGATGTATCCATGGCTCTATAAAAAATATCTTCCATCGTAGCTTTACGTGAACATCCCCTGCTATGAAACTCCCTAAAGTTTTTATAATGCTTATTCCTTGCTTCAGACGCTTTTTCGGCAAGCATACCAACTGGTAATACACTATTTTCAATAATTGATCAACTGTGAATAAGTATTTTATGGAGTGTTGCTGGCATTAAAAGCGCCTGGAGTTCACATTCTGCACTGGTTTCATTAATAATAACAGTTTCTGGAGGTGGTCTACATAGTGACTTTGCCTCTCTTACTAAATTGTAAGCTGGCCATATGTCTGCACCGGTTATCTTCGACTCTATACGCATATTTGTACATATTTCTTTCGACATATTACACTTTGCAACAAGAAAATCTTTCCCGAATGAGACCAACGGGAAATGAAAGTAGATAATTAGTATACCAAAACCCCCAAAGGGTTTTTAAAAGTTAGCTCGTGTTTTAAAGTTATTCGCCTTTAAAGTACAGCTTTTTTGAGTAAAAATTTTTCATATATATTTTATGAATAATCTATTGAAGTAAGTCAATATTTATATAAAGTAATTTTAGTTGAATGTTCTAGTCCTAATATACTTAAAATTCATTAATTTTAACACTTTTTGCAGATTTATTTTTTTATTTTTATAGTTTTTGGTACTTAGATACGCATTACCAATTTTTGGAGAATTGCTGAATATTGCTGTAAAAGTATTGAGTAGTGGGTATCGTGTATCGAGTATTTGCCATATTGTTTGAGTACTCAATACTCAAAAGTAGTTACTCAATACTTTTAGACTTGTATTTTTACAATTTAATTTATTTAAATTTAACGGTTATGGTGCAAAAAATGCTTTGCATTATTGCAAAGCTTGGACTTTCACAACGTAAGTCCGAAGAACTGGCTAGATTTTTAAATTCAAATAATATCTTGGCCCCTGGATCCAAAATATCAGACATCGCCAAGCAACACTGCAAGAATGTTTTTTTGCAAATAACGAGCAAACATCTGCTTACTGCAAGGATGTGGACAAACTAATGAGCCAATGGGACATTGGTTACAATGCGGCTGAGTGGAGACTTTTTATTGATAGCTCCAAAACCAGTTTAAAAGCAGTGTTGCTCCATCAAACAAACTCAAAACCATCGGTACCAATTGCCTATAGTGTAGAAACGAAAGAGACGTATGACTCATTAAAAACTATTCTTCATGAAGTAGACTACAATAAATATCAATGGAAATGTGACAAACCGTAGAGGTAGTGGAACGTGGCACGCTGGTCTTCGCACGGCTTGAGCTCGTCGGATTGGGAGTGGTTCTTTCCACTAGATTTGAACACATTTAAAAAGTTTCGTGCCGGGAAAATACATAAAACATTGGACAGAACACTTAGGTTTGAAAATCAATTGTAACGGACGGACTTGCGACAGTAGGAATTTTTACATATGCTAATGAAGGTTGGGATTTTGCCTGAAGACAGAGATGGAATTGTCCTCGAAGGTTGCCCTCCCCTAGTATGACAATATTTCAGTCATCCTTGACTTCTGGTCACCTTCACTATGAGTTCTAGAAGTCCCTAAATCATACACACTTCACCTTCGTTCGATTCACACCATTACCTGTTGTTAGTTTAGCCTTCCATGATTAATAATAGGCTTATTATTTCAAATTATCATTATATATAAACAATATTTTTATTCAATAAATATAATTTACACACAAATTTTTAATGATAATTACTATGCAATTACATAATAACAATAGTAATATAATTTTTACATAATACAATTCTAATACAATATAATTTCAGTATTATACGATTTTACTAAATTATAATTTTTTATATAAAATGATTTTTAATATTTACAATTATTAAATTATATTCAATATCAATGATTTTATACAATTCTATTCGCATTTAAAATAGATTTTAAAATTAAGTAGCCAGAGTTTAGATTAACAATTAACAATAAAGAAAAGCATCAGATATCTAAAAGTAAACTATTTTAATAAGATTTCAAAGTTTTGAAATCAGTTTATCTAGATTTTTGAAATATTTCGACTTAGTATATGTCATTTATTAGAATTTAATTTTAGATCTACTTTTTTTTTGTTTTCTTTATTGTTGTTTTATTTTTTTTTCTTTTTTACCAAATAAAATTATTATAATTTTAATAGTTTTATGTCTTTATTTTTTTTTTTTTAGAATATTTAATTATTATTTATTTATTGTTTTATATATTGTTTTATCTTTTATTTCATTTATTAATTTAAGTTTAGGTTTTATTTATTATTGTATTTAAATTTTCTTTTATATTATTTCATATCAATTATTTATTTATTATCATTATTATTTGTCTATTAGTTTATTATTTTATTTATCTATTTATTTTTTTGTTTATTTGTTTATTTATGATTATATTTATTCAGTTATTATTTTACTTATTAATACATTTAATTGTTATTATATTTGTTTATTTATTAGTTTATTTGTTATTATATTTACTTATTTCGTTATTTATTTCGTTAGTTATTTATATTTAGTTATTTACTTATTTAGAATATGTTAATTTAATTTGTTTTATGATATGTTAATCTTATTTGTTTTTTTTTCTTTATCTATTAACTAATTATGTTAACATTTCAACATTATATTAAACAATAATACTTAAAAAAACATATAAATTCTTAAAGTATCAAAATTTCAATATAAAATAAGAAATGTTGACATATGTTCTTATGTATATAAATGTTAAATTTGTATTAAAAGTTTTTTTTTTTTTTTTAGTGTTTTAATAATTGGGCTTTTATATTTATATATACTAATATTTTAATTAAGTAATGATATAAATTAGGAATTTTGTAGTAAAATTAAAAATAAATAAGAATTTTAAATAACTATAAATATTATTTAAAAAAAAATAATTTTTACACAACTATAAATATACAACGTTTATATAACATATGCAACACACATACACATATACAGAACATATAACGATCAGTTTTGTGTTAATTCGTTTCTTTTTTTTATGCAAACTATGTCACCAGTGTCATCTAACGGTTTTCTGTATTGTTGTTTTAAAAATAACGGCTTACCCTGGTTTTGATTCGTATACTTGTTGTATGATAAATTTTATTTCACACTTTAACCTCTATTTGATATTCCTAGTTTTTTTTAAGTTGTTGTCCGTGTTGCAAAAATAGGATTTTATACCTAGGGCGAATTCACTGTGGCTGCCATAATTTTGATGTCTTCACTAAGCTCAAATATTAGTTTTGTTTTTCGACCCTAGATGGCACACTGATGATTCCTTTTTTTTTTTACAAAACAACCAAATTAATAATTGATATCTATTATTTATATTTTAATGAACATTATTCATAATACATATTAGGAAATAACAAGTAAGAGTGCTATATTCGGCTATGCCGAATCTTATATACCCTTCACCTTTGTTGTGGATGCATTATTATTTTTTATAATTAGTATATAGGTATGTATGTACATTGCCCACTTTCAGCTTACAGCATCCTAAATTTATCAAGAACACAAAAAACAACAACAACGCCAAACGAAACAGAACACCAAAAGAAAAAACAAAAACAAAATACGCAAGGCAATGAAACCAACACACATCCAAACATACGTTTAATTGTATAAAAAACAACAACAACGCCAAAAGAAACAAAACACAAAAGAAAAACAAAATACGCAAAGCATGCACATTCAAACATACGATTTGTTGATTTTTTGTCAAAAAAAACAACACACAACCAAACAAAAGTTTAGTTGTATAAAAAACAACAACAACGCCAAAACAAACAAAACACAAAAAAAAAAACAAAATACGCAAAGCTTGCACATCCAAACATACGTTTTGTTGTTTTTTTTGTCAAAAAAACCAACACACAACCAAACAAACGTTTAGTTGTATAAAAAACAACAACAACGCCAAAAGAAACAAAACACAAAAAAAAAACAAAATACGCAAATCTTGCACATCCAACCATACGTTTTGTTGCTTTTTTGTCAAAGCATGCAATACATTGTGTTTTTTGATGAAATTTTCAGAGGTTGTCTCGGATTTTTGCTCATATCTCCGTTATTTATGGACGGATTTTGCTGATTTTAAATAGCAAAATTCTCGAAAGTATGTCTGACAGAATTGTTGAAGATTTGGATCCCGGAGATATCTGGGGCCTTCAGAAAATTGATTTCAACAGACAGACAGACAGACAGACAGACAGACAGAGACAGAGACAGAGACAGAGACAGAGACAGAGACAGAGACAGAGACAGAGACAGAGACAGAGACAGAGACAGAGACAGAGACAGAGACAGAGACAGAGACAGAGACAGAGACAGAGACAGAGACAGAGACAGAGACAGAGACAGAGACAGAGACAGAGACAGAGACAGAGACAGAGACAGAGACAGAGACAGAGACAGAGACAGAGACAGAGACAGAGACAGAGACAGAGACAGAGACAGAGACAGAGACAGAGACAGAGACAGAGACAGAGACAGAGACAGAGACAGAGACAGAGACAGAGACAGAGACAGAGACAGAGACAGAGACAGAGACGGAGACAGAGACAGAGACAGAGACAGAGACAGAGACAGAGACAGAGACAGAGACAGAGACAGAGACAGAGACAGAGACAGAGACAGAGACAGAGACAGAGACAGAGACAGAGACAGAGACAGAGACAGAGACAGAGACAGAGACAGAGACAGAGACAGAGACAGAGACAGAGACAGAGACAGAGACAGAGACAGAGACAGAGACAGAGACAGAGACAGAGACAGAGACAGAGACAGAGACAGAGACAGAGACAGAGACAGAGACAGAGACAGAGACAGAGACAGAGACAGAGACAGAGACAGAGACAGAGACAGAGACAGAGACAGAGACAGAGACAGAGACAGAGACAGAGACAGAGACAGACAGACAGACAGACAGACAGACAGACAGACAGACAGACAGACAGACAGACAGACAGACAGACAGACGGACATGGCTTAATCGACTCCGCTATCGATAAGGATCCAGAATATATATACTTTATAGGGTCGGAAATGAAAAATGTAGAAATTACAAACGGAATGACAAACTTATATATACCCTTCTCACGAAGCTGAAGGGTATAACAATAATACCATTATACAAATAATTGTATTTAGGTAGAGTATTACGATACTGCCCAATATGATAAATAATGCATTTAAAAACGCAAAAAAAACTAAATATCTTTGAAATTTATCAAAGTATTACTACTTAATTTCTTACCTTTGCTGAATATAAAGTAATTGAATGAATTCAAATCAAGTAATAAGTTAAAAATTTTTATTTTGTTAACTATTTGATACAGTTAGTTGGCTTTTAAATTTAGAGGTTTCATAGCAAGAAGTAATTTAAGATGTCAATGTTTTAATGATATGGATGAATTAGCAAGCACACACTATAATCGTTAAACACACAATGATCAACATGGTTTTAAAATATGCGTGTTGAGGTTATCATGGACGATCGTGCCCATCAACACCCCTCGGGTTTTTTCACAATTTTGCATTTACAAGAGCACTGTAAGGTCATTATATGTTCTTTTGACAGTGTTCTTTATTGTGAATGACCCTTTGAAGAACGTCGTTACCATCTGCACGTTACTATCATGGCAAGTCATTATCATGACAGTACTCAGAAAAAAAATGTAAATAAACAAAAAAAATAAAGAAACATAAGCAAGTTTTTGCCGATTTTTATTAAAAAAAATAGTTTAGTTAAATAAAGTGCATTTAAATAAAAAAACAATTTGGACCAAAATGACCATCATATGCCAGTGTAACCTTCGATGAAGATGAGGTTTTGTTTTGTTCTGTGCCACTAGAGCCATTTGTTGTGAGCTGTTCCTGAAAACAAACGTACCCGTCACAAAGCCTGCTTTCTGTCGCAAAGCCTGTGGAGTGACAAAAGTAGGGAATTAAACGAAGTCCGGGAACGTGTTCTGGTTTGTTTTCAAAAATCTAGGTAAGAGAAAAATGTGATAATGACCTTGAAATTTTTGTAAACAAGAACATCTGTGTATTTCAAGGTTGACAAAAATAAATAAAAGGCTAACATCTAGTGGTAAGTATTTAATCAATTTTGAAAATTTTGTGTTTTGACAAATTATTAATTAAATTTATATATTTTCAGATTCAATATTGCTGTCTAAGAGTCTCATATTTCCAGCGGCTAAATTATATAAAAAAAAATGTTCGGTAACCAACAAGAAAATAGTATTCGAAGTATCCTGACAACTTGTATCAATTTTCTCACAAATTTCAAGAAATATTATTTGGAACTCATACTTTGAAATCATAGAACTCACATTTTCCCCTTTTTCAGTCTTCCTTCTACCCACATCATGGTTCCTATGTGATTTGCGTATTTTCCAATGGTTTACCGGAAAGTTGGTTGTGGTCTATATACTTCTGGCAGAACAGATACTTTTACTAATGTTGAACATGGATGTGAAGTTGGTGGTGTGTTCATTATATTTTCGGGTGAGTAAGGAACATTATTTTGTATGAGCTTAGATTGAATCTAGTTTCTTATTACCATATTTATAAGATTATAATGTTTTAAACTCGAAAACAAAAAAAATACTGAAATGTACTGGCTTTTCCATTGTATTAATTTGTGCAGATTATTAAACTTTGGTAATACTATAGTTTCACCATCTTCAACACAATTAAGTTTCCGCAGGATAACATATGCATCAGCGTGTGTGATCATATTGTATCCTGTTAAAGCAAAGTATGGTGTTACACCTGTTGATGCATGAACACTTGTTCTTAAAGAATTTTCAATTTTGCTTAAGTTTTCATCCCATCTAGATTGATCCTCTTGTAGGTAACTCCTTATACTGGATAGGATCGATTGGTTTACCCTTTCACTTGCATTTGCTTGTGGCGCGTGTATAGGGGTTCTTATATGTTTGATCCCAAACATTAGCATCAAGTCTTTAAAGGCTTCGGAAGTGAATTGCTTACCGTTGTCAGAATGAAGTTGTTCTGGAACTCCAAATTTGTAGAACACTTCGTCTATTAAAAATTTATTGACTACTTTTGTTGTAGCTTTAGACAATGCTTTTAATAAAACAAATTTTGTCTTGTGGTCTAGGACAATAAAAATAAAAGTATTTCCAGCTTTTGTTCTGGGGTATGGTCCTAGAAAGTCTATATACACTTTCTGAAACGGTCGTTGAGTATCAACTTCATTACCCATCAATGGTCTTAGAGTTTGTTTTGGATGTTTAATTTCTTTACAAACATCACAAGATTTCACGTAATTACGTATGTCTTTCACCATAGAAGGCCAATGGAAAAATTCTCTCACATTGTATAGGGTTTTTGCAGTTCCTCCGTGAGATGTGTTGTTTATGTGAGATTTTTTTACAATTTCGTCTTGTAATCCATTTGGTAACCATATTTTCCAACAATTGTCTTCGTAATCTTCGTCTTCTCGATTGAATTTAACTTTTTTGTAAATAATGTTGTCTGAAACTTTAAGATCTGGCAATCTCTCTTGGTTTTGGAGGATTGTTTCTATGATTGATGTATACTCAGGATTTTTGAATTCTTCAGAATCAAAGTTTAGCGTTCTGTTTTGTTCTAGTTGGATTTCTTCCATATCGAGTCTGGATAACATATCTGGGACGACATTTTTGCTGCCTTTTCGGTGTTCGATGTTGAATTTAAAACCTTGGAGCTTTAGACTCCACCTGGCCAGTCGTCCATTGAGATCTTGTTGTCTCATTAACCATTTTAATGATGAATGATCTGTTATGACCGTAAAATCCATCAATTCAATGTATTGGCGAAACTTTTCGATAGCTAAAACGACAGCTAAACATTCTTTTTCTGTTGTCGAATAGTTTTTTTGGGCATTATTTAATTTTTTAGAAAAATATTCTATTGGATGCTCTCCTCCATCGTCATCTTTTTGAAACAGAACTGCTCCTATTCCAACATTAGATGCATCGCATTGAACATAGAAATGTTTTTCGAAGTCTGGACTTGAGAGAATTGGACTGGACACCAAGCGTTGCTTTAGATCCTCAAATGCTATTCTAGCTTCTGGAGTTAATACAAACTTTGCTGACTTTTTAAGTGTATCAGTTAAAGGTGCTGTAATTGTTGAAAAGTCATGTAGGAATCTACGGTACCATCCTACTGTTCCCAGGAATTTTCTGACGTCCTTTGCTGTTTTCGGCGGATTTATATTCAAAATGGCTTCGATTTTTCCTCTATCTGGCTTAAGCATTCCACCTCCGACAATATAACCGAGGTATTTCAGTTCCTTATGGCAAAATTTAGATTTTTCCATGTTTATCGTTAATCCTGCAGCTGTTAATCTCTCTCCTATGACTTTTAACAATTCCATATGGCTATCGAAATCGCTTGACACAACTAGAAGATCATCCAAGTAAACGAAGATCTTGTCCTTCAGTTCAGATGGTACCACTTTGTCCATCAGCCGACATAGGCGTTGTGCAGCGTTGCACAAGCCGAATGGCATTAGCTTAAATTGGTAATGTGGTCTACCTTGAACCGTGAACGCTGTTTTTGGCCGGCTTGATTCCTCTAAAGGAATCTGCCAAAATGCATCCTTTAGATCTATGGCTGATATGTAGTGCGTATCTCCTAATCGTGCTAGTAAGCCATCAATGTTTGGAAGGGGGTACGTATCCTTTTTCGTGACCTTGTTTAGTTCCCTCGCATCCAAACATAATCGGTTTTTGTTAGGTTTAATAACTAGTGTAGTTCTATTATTCCATTCTGCTTCTTTCGCGATTTCTATTACATCTAGTTCTAACATTCTATCCAGTTCTGCATATGTTAGTTTCTGTACAGCTGGGCTTACGGGATAGTAACGCATCTTCTTTGGTGTTGCATCACCTGTTTCAATGACGTGTGTTTCTAAACTCGTTTTTCCCAAACCATATTTTGTGTAATATTTGAAATAGTTTTTAACTTCATCCAAAATTTGTTGTTGTTGTGCACTCAATTGATGAACATTGCTGTTGTCTTCTACATCCTGTGAGATTTCGTTAATATAATCATTTCCGGTACAAATTCTTATTCCAATATTTTTCCAAAAATCGTATCCTAAGATCAGTTCTTGCTGCAAATTGGGTACTAAGTATAGTAATATTTCTTTTTCTTTTAAACCTATTTTCGCCAAAACCTTTACTTTTCGTATTATCTGATGACCATTTCCATCAGCTGTTCTAATTGATGATTTGAAATCTAATATTTTACATGCCATTTTTCTAACATTTTCTAAACAATTTTTCCCTAGACAACTTATCCATGAGTCCTTTCAAAGTTATACCATTAATCTCTAGGTCCATGTACGGTCGTATGTCTGTGTCCGATTCTAAACGAGTTGACGCAATTTCTTTTCTCTCTGTTTTTCTATTGTTATATCTGTCCCTAGTCTTCTTGATTCTTTCATTTTCTTTCGGGACAAAATCTTGAAATATCCTCTTACGGACTTTTTCGTAATTAGCCAAACGTTGACCATATGTTGACAATTTATTGACCATTTTTCCATTAGATTTACAGATGTTGTACATATTATGGTTTTGTTCAATTCCCAGACTCATACTGTTTTCCACCTTGTTGTTAGACGTTTCGTTGTTTTCATTGGCTATGTTTTTCTTCAACTTTTCGCATATGGTATTTATTTTGTTGTTGATTTGTTTATTGTTGTTTGATTTTAGTGGATTTGTTTCTGGGTTTGTTACGAACATGACGCCCCAGTTCTCGCCATGTTCTACTGCTTGTTTCCCGAGCATCTAGGGCATTTGGGTGTTATCACATTCTCGAACCCACATTTGTAACAGAATAAGTTCCTCTGTTCTGAGTTGCAATCTACAAAAGAATGTCCTACGACTTTACAATTCCAGCAGATCAATTGTCGGGGTGTGTTTAGCTTGATTGCCTCAATGTCGTTTGTTATTTCTTCGAATTCTACTTCGTTTACACGCCTATTGTTGTATGTACGATGGTTATTTCTTTTAAAGATATTTCTTTCTGCTCTTCTACACTCTTCCAATAGATGATCGAAGCTATGGATGTTTATAGGGTATATGAGTTGGTAGATTCCGTCCTTAAGATTATCTTTGACGATTCTCACTAGTTCTTGTTCTCTTATATCTCTACTAAGTTGGTTTTTAAGTGCAATAATTTCCCCGATAAATGCTTCAGAGGACTCCGATGGATTTTGTCTTCTCTCCATAATACATCTTTGTATTTCGGAGTCGCTTTCGAATCTTCGAAACTTGCGGATCAAGTTATATTTTAATTGGGGCCATTCACAGTATGGATTCTCTCGACGAAATGTCCAGAACCATTCGTGTGCGCTCCCAGATAACAAGTGGTGAAAACCTTTCATCAGAGTCGCCATGGAACAGTTGTAGTCCAATTGTAAGGACTCAACTCGGAAGACGAAGTCTTCCACGGTGAACGATTTACGGCTCCCATCGAACTTTATCCCCCATTTTTCCAATTCCAATGGTGTGTTTATTCGTTGATAGGACTGCACATTTTGAAATGTAAATGGTTGTTGTTGCTGTTGTTGGTATGGTTGTTGTTGGTATGGTTGATGTTGGTGATTTGAAATCTCTTGTGGCCTAGTATGCGAATGTTCTTCCAGGTTTCTTATCTGCGTTGGCTGACTTGGTGTTATATTTATGGAATCAAATGAGCAATTTCTTTCTGTTCTCACGACTTCTCGAACTATTTGTGGAACTAGTTGTTGGAGTGTTTCTCTGACTTGTGTCATTATGGCTGCTTGTGATGCGCCGACCGATGCACTGACGTAATCGCGTAGAGTTAGACCATCATTGTTTATTACAGTTTCATTTCCGACTCCTAAGTTTTGATTTAAATTCAACACTCGTTGGGAATTATATTGTTGCCTAATTTCTTGAGCAAACTGTGAACTATACTGAGGTGACGTTAAAGTCGCATCTGTGTTTGGTGATGACGTCGTTTGTTGGTTTGTTACCGGTATTTGTGGAAAAGCTAAAGACATTAGTGTTGGGATAGTATTTGTTGTCGTTGTTGTAGTATGGACAGTATTGGTATTTGCTGTTGTTCTTGCTGGTGTTGATTTATTCTGACCCTGTTTCTTGTTTTTGGATCTTAAGTCTGGTCCTTCCATTTTAACAGTAGGAATATTAACCAAAACAAAAAGGAAAAAAAAAGAAGTCTAAAACTGCTAGTTACAAAAGCTACTAAAACTAAAAAAAACTTGGATTCACCTTAAATTAACCTTTTGGATCTGAACTATTATATTTTTAAGTAAAAAGATTAATAATAAACCTAAAAAAATGGTAAACAATTATCTTGTTTTGTTGTGTGAATATAAACAAACAAAACAAAAGACTTGAGAAACAAACTTGATTTTGTTAAAGAGAATATTTAACAAGTGATAGAAAAAATAGTATTTTAAATTGATGAAAAGAAAATAAATAAATAAATGTTTTATAATTATGGAAACGTGTGTCCAGTTGTACTTGTTAGAAATAACAATATTAGTGTTTTAAAGTATTAGATATACATATACAATACATAAACGAAACAACACTATATAAATATTAGTAGATATTCGAAAAATATATTAGTTAAGTTAGTTAGATAATTTAATTTGCTTTTATAAAATATACAATATATTTAAATATTCTTCAAATATAAGATATATGTTATTTAATTGTTATTTTTGATTTTCTATTTTCAGGATACAAGTTTGATGTGAACCGACAATGGATTGGTGTGGTTTATGCTGGTAACCTCCATTTCAACAAAATTTAATAAGTATTTTAAGCATTTTAAGTTTTTATGAATTTAATCATAAGTTAAATGCTATGTATACCTAATTTTTCTTTGTTTTAAATAAAATTTTAACATTTTTGTTTTCTTTCAGAAAACTAAGTAAAATTTTGCATATGTGAATAAGATGTTTTAATTCGGTTTACAAATCGTATTTGTACGGACGCAATAGTTAGACAAAACACAGGACAATACTACATTTATTGAACTTCATAGGTCTCCTCTCTTTGGATCTATTGGAGTCGCAAATAAACTATTGACTTTATAATCATGATGTTTATGACATACTCCAATTGATTCAATTCGATTTGAACTAATCCGTTCCTCAATATTTCAATCTTTTTGGAAAATATCGCCGCTACGCAGGCATGACGTATTACATGATACATCTTCCGGGACATGCGTTATTTCCTTAAAGATTTCGATATTGAATTGTATGGCATTTTTAAAAAAAATGCCCCACGTTGGGCGCCAAAATGTGACAAACCGTAGAGGTAGTGGAACGTGGCACGCTGGTCTTCGCACGGCTTGAGCTCGTCGGATTGGGAGTGGTTCTTTCCACTAGATTTGAACACATTTAAAAAGTTTCGTGCCGGGAAAATACATAAAACATTGGACAAAACACTTAGGTTTGAAAATCAATTGTAACGGACGGACTTGCGACAGTAGGAATTTTTACATATGCTAATGAAGGTTGGGATTTTGCCTGAAGACAGAGATGGAATTGTCCTCGAAGGTTGCCCTCCCCTAGTATGACAATATTTCAGTCATCCTTGACTTCTGGTCACCTTCACTATGAGTTCTAGAAGTCCCTAAATCATACACACTTCACCTTCGTTCGATCCACACCATTACCTGTTGTTAGTTTAGCCTTCCATGATTAATAATAGGCTTATTATTTCAAATTATCATTATATATAAACAATATTTTTATTCAATAAATATAATTTACACACAAATTTTTAATGATAATTACTATGCAATTACATAATAACAATAGTAATATAATTTTTACATAATACAATTCTAATACAATATAATTTCAGTATTATACGATTTTACTAAATTATAATTTTTTATATAAAATGATTTTTAATATTTACAATTATTAAATTATATCCAATATCAATGATTTTATACAATTCTATTCGCATTTAAAATAGATTTTAAAATTAAGTAGCCAGAGTTTAGATTAACAATTAACAATAAAGAAAAGCATCAGATATCTAAAAGTAAACTATTTTAATAAGATTTCAAAGTTTTGAAATCAGTTTATCTAGATTTTTGAAATATTTCGACTTAGTATATGTCATTTATTAGAATTTAATTTTAGATCTACTGTTTTTTTGTTTTCTTTATTGTTGTTTTATTTTTTTTTTCTTTTTTACCAAATAAAATTATTATAATGTTTTAATTCGGTTTACAAATCGTATTTGTACGGACGCAATAGTTAGACAAAACACAGGACAATACTACATTTATTGAACTTCATAGGTCTCCTCTCTTTGGATCTATTGGAGTCGCAAATAAACTATTGACTTTATAATCATGATGTTTATGACATACTCCAATTGATTCAATTCGATTTGAACTAATCCGTTCCTCAATATTTCAATCTTTTTGGAAAATATCGCCGCTACGCAGGCATGACGTATTACATGATACATCTTCCGGGACATGCGTTATTTCCTTAAAGATTTCGATATTGAATTGTATGGCATTTTTAAAAAAAATGCCCCACGTTGGGCGCCAAAATATGACAAACCGTAGAGGTAGTGGAACGTGGCACGCTGGTCTTCGCACGGCTTGAGCTCGTCGGATTGGGAGTGGTTCTTTCCACTAGATTTGAACACATTTAAAAAGTTTCGTGCCGGGAAAATACATAAAACATTGGACAGAACACTTAGGTTTGAAAATCAATTGTAACGGACGGACTTGCGACAGTAGGAATTTTAACATATGCTAATGAAGGTTGGGATTTTGCCTGAAGACAGAGATGGAATTGTCCTCGAAGGTTGCCCTCCCCTAGTATGACAATATTTCAGTCATCCTTGACTTCTGGTCACCTTCACTATGAGTTCTAGAAGTCCCTAAATCATACACACTTCACCTTCGTTCGATCCACACCATTACCTGTTGTTAGTTTAGCCTTCCATGATTAATAATAGGCTTATTATTTCAAATTTTCATTATATATAAACAATATTTTTATTCAATAAATATAATTTACACACAAATTTTTAATGATAATTACTATGCAATTACATAATAACAATAGTAATATAATTTTTACATAATACAATTCTAATACAATATAATTTCAGTATTATACGATTTTACTAAATTATAATTTTTTATATAAAATAATTTTTAATATTTACAATTATTAAATTATATTCAATATCAATGATTTTATACAATTCTATTCGCATTTAAAATAGATTTTAAAATTAAGTAGCCAGAGTTTAGATTAACAATTAACAATAAAGAAAAGCATCAGATATCTAAAAGTAAACTATTTTAATAAGATTTCAAAGTTTTGAAATCAGTTTATCTAGATTTTTGAAATATTTCGACTTAGTATATGTCATTTATTAGAATTTAATTTTAGATCTACTTTTTTTTTGTTTTCTTTATTGTTGTTTTATTTTTTTTTCTTTTTTACCAAATAAAATTATTATAATTTTAATAGTTTTATGTCTTTATTTTTTTTTTTAGAATATTTAATTATTATTTATTTATTGTTTTATATATTGTTTTATCTTTTATTTCATTTATTAATTTAAGTTTAGGTTTTATTTATTATTGTATTTAAATTTTCTTTTATATTATTTCATATCAATTATTTATTTATTATCATTATTATTTGTCTATTAGTTTATTATTTTATTTATCTATTTATTTTTTTGTTTATTTGTTTATTTATGATTATATTTATTCAGTTATTATTTTATTTATTAATACATTTAATTGTTATTATATTTGTTTATTTATTAGTTTATTTGTTATTATATTTACTTATTTCGTTATTTATTTCGTTAGTTATTTATATTTAGTTATTTACTTATTTAGAATATGTTAATTTAATTTGTTTTATGATATGTTAATCTTATTTGTTTTTTTTTCTTTATCTATTAACTAATTATGTTAACATTTCAACATTATATTAAACAATAATACTTAAAAAAACATATAAATTCTTAAAGTATCAAAATTTCAATATAAAATAAGAAATGTTGACATATGTTCTTATGTATATAAATGTTAAATTTGTATTAAAAGTTTTTTTTTTTTTTTTAGTGTTTTGGGCTTTAATAATTGGGCTTTTATATTTATATATACTAATATTTTAATTAAGTAATGATATAAATTAGGAATTTTGTAGTAAAATTAAAAATAAATAAGAATTTTAAATAACTATAAATATTATTTAAAAAAAAATAATTTTTACACAACTATAAATATACAACGTTTATATAACATATGCAACACACATACACATATACAGAACATATAACGATCAGTTTTGTGTTAATTCGTTTCTTTTTTTTTTATGCAAACTATGTCACCAGTGTCATCTAACGGTTTTCTGTATTGTTGTTTTAAAAATAACGGCTTACCCTGGTTTTGATTCGTATACTTGTTGTATGATAAATTTTATTTCACAGTTTAACCTCTATTTGATATTCCTAGTTTTTTTTAGGTTGTTGTCCGTGTTGCAAAAATAGGGATTTTATACCTAGGGCGAATTCACTGTGGCTGCCATAATTTTGATGTCTTCACTAAGCTCAAATATTAGTTTTGTTTTTCGACCCTAGATGGCACACTGATGATTCCTTTTTTTTTACAAAACAACCAAATTAATAATTGATATCTATTATTTATATTTTAATGAACATTATTCATAATACATATTAGGAAATAACAATAATACCATTATACAAATAATTGTATTTAGGTAGAGTATTACGATACTGCCCAATATGATAAATAATGCATTTAAAAACGCAAAAAAAAACTAAATATCTTTGAAATTTATCAAAGTATTACTACTTAATTTCTTACCTTTGCTGAATATAAAGTAATTGAATGAATTCAAATCAAGTAATAAGTTAAAAAATTTTATTTTGTTAACTATTTGATACAGTTAGTTGGCTTTTAAATTTAGAGGTTTCATAGCAAGAAGTAATTTAAGATGTCAATGTTTTAATTATATGGATGAATTAGCAAGCACACACTATAATCGTTAAACACACAATGATCAACATGGTTTTAAAATATGCGTGTTGAGGTTATCATGGACGATCGTGCCCATCAACACCCCTCGGGTTTTTTCACAATTTTGCATTTACAAGAGCACTGTAAGGTCATTCTATGTTCTTTTGACAGTGTTCTTTATTGTGAATGACCCTTTTAAGAACGTCGTTACCATCTGCACGTTACTATCATGGCACGTCATTATCATAACATGACAGTACTCAGAAAAAAAATGTAAATAAACAAAAAAAATAAAGAAACATAAGCAAGTTTTTGCCGATTTTTATTAAAAAAAATAGTTTAGTTAAATAAAGTGCATTTAAATAAAAAAACAATTTGGACCAAAATGACCATCATATGCCAGTGTAACCTTCGATGAAGATGAGGTTTTGTTTTGTTCTGTGCCACTAGAGCCATTTGTTGTGAGCTGTTCCTGAAAACAAACGTACCCGTCACAGAAAATATGCTGTGACTTGAAGGTGGATACATTAAATACATGTGCTTTCTATGTGACTGGGACTCCAGATATAAGGGTGATCAATATGCAAATCATGAATGGAAGTGTAGGGAATTAAGCGAATGCCAAAGTCATTGAAGATCAACTGGTACCTCAATTACATATAAAACTCGGTATAGTAAAAAGTTTTGTGAAAACTGTGGTTAAGAGGGTCCCCCCTGTGGTCCCCCGACTCACTGAAAGTAAATTAAAAGAAGGTAAAACATTTAAATTTTTCTTGATTAAAATATATATTTTTTTATAACTTTTCTTCCTTTAGGTGTTGTGAATGGTCCAGACATTCGGAAGCTGGTCAAAAATCATGAATTTGATAATATTGTTACGAAATTGTACTTGAATTCAAATATAACGATTTTAAGGGCTGATTTAAAAGTAGCATAATGCTTTCAAATAACAGTGATGTAATAGCAAACTGTAACATATCTGTGGGCATTATTAAATAAAAGCTTTCAGTTGATTTGATCGTAAGTTGGCAACGCTGTATTCGAATTCGAATATTCAGTTAAAGAACATTTTAGAAAGTACACCACAGATGGCGTATGTATTAGTAAGATCTAGAATATTCGAGTGCAGATGGCAGTGTTATAAATAGTGGCAGAGGTTGCAGTCGTGAGTGAGTTTATCAGAGACGCTATTTGAATAAACATCAACTGAGTGCCTTAAAGTGTGCTGTATTTTTCAAGTGAATTCGTATACATTATAAAGTGTCTGTATTTCTGTGAATTTATAAACGTGTATAAAAAAAAAAACATTGAGTGACTATTTAATTCTGTTGTTGTACATTTTAAATAAATAAAGAGTTGTTGCAATTTTCAAACTACTAAACGGCTTTTATTCGCAATCAAAAGTATCCGGTTTATTTAAAGGAAATAAACAAACGTTTTGAAAAGGTTAAAACGTAACAATTGGTGTCAGAAGTGGGATTGCAAAATAATAAGCATGAAGTTTGAGGAATTAAAAGTTGAACAACTCAAGAAAGAATTGAGTAAGTTGGAGCTACCAACAGCAGGTAACAAAGCAGAATTGCAGAAGAGGCTCATAGATGAATTCAAGCGGCGTGATATGGATATTGGAACTTACGAGTTTGAGTATAAAGAAGAATTGGAAGTTTCTACCCGTGCAACAACAAGCAGCATGGATTTAAGCACTATGTTTGCTGCTATGATGGAAAAACTCAAAGAAACAAATGAGAAATTTGCTGAAGTTCAAGAAACTTCTAGAGTCAACAACGAGAAACTTCTTGCCGACAATGAGAAACTTCGTGCTGAGGTTAAAGCTGAAGTCAAAGAAACTATCAAACACTTAGCTGAAATGGAAGCGAAACTTCAAGAATCCTCTAGAGCTACAGATGAGAAAATTCAGGAAATGTCTGAGGTTATTAACAGCAGAGTGGATGTCATTGACAAAAAGGTGTCCGAATTAGAGAGCGGTCTAGAAAAACAATCCCAAGATGTTGATAATAAATTTCTCTATCTGGAAATGAAAATTAATAATCTTTAATGCCAAGACGGACCGGTGCGAATTATTTCAGAAACATCGAGTAGAATAAAGGCTCCTAGTTTTGATGGCAGCACACCATTTAATGTTTTCAAGTTCCAGTTTGATACAGTTGCCAAGAGAAATGTATGGAGTAATGAAGAAAGAGCTATATAATTGATTTTGGCCTTGAAAGGGAACGCAGCAATAGTTTTTGAAAGCGTACCAGTAAGTAACAGAAATAGCTATGATGACATAATGGATGCTCTACAACGTAAGTATGGTGGAGAACACATGAAAGAAATATACCGAATGGAATTGCGTGGTAGAGTACAAAAACCCAATGAGACGCTACAAGACTTTGCGGCAGAAATCGAACGTTTGATGAAGCTTACATATACAGACGAAAACCATCCGTTATTGGACCATTTCAAGATTGAGGCATTTGTGAATGGGCTTCGTGACGCTGATATAAAACATGCGGTTTATGCCACACGGAAGTCAACATTTGCGGAAACCGTTTCATTCGCGTTGGCACAAGAAACAGCAAAATTAATGTCTAAGTCGCAAATATGCAAGGTACGGAATATCGAGGTTATAGTTGAAAATGAGAGAAATATAGTCAGTGAAATAAAAGAGGCAGTTTTAGATGCTTTAAATGAGAAGCAAGGTAAAGCTAAAATCAAATGCTATAACTGCGGAAAAACTGGTCATATTCAGCGAAACTGCAAAACATCGAGAAAACGAGCCAGATCTGTTTCGCCACAAAGAAACGAGCAGCAGGCGAATCGTGGTTCATCACAAGAGTCACCTTTAAACTAAAACGAGCTAGCGCTATGGGGCAAGAACTAGCTCCCACATCTGAGGGCCCCACAATCTCCATATCCGTAATTCAGCAGAAAAATAGCAACCTTACTGCTTGTGGGTACATAAACGGTCAGAAGTACGTTTTTACTATAGACACTGGGGCATCACAGTCTACCGTCAAGCCCGATTTAGTCAAAAACACAATTGAACCATTACGTGGGGTAAGTCTGCGCACAGCTACTGGGGAGCCAACCACTGTCTATGGTAAAGTAAATGTGAAAGTAACCATTGCCAATGTTAGCGTCAATCATGTATTTATTGTTGCCGATATTGTGGACGAAGTAATCATTGGTGCTGATTTCATGATTACTCACGGCATTACTTTGGATATGGGACAAAAAGTTATGATTTGGCGAAATGTGGAAATACCCCTTGACGTCAGATATGAAAATAGGACTCAAGTAAGAAAGCTAGTTACCGTCGAGCATCAGAGACTACCACCACAGTCAGAAACTTTAGTATGGGCCTGTATGGAGGGAGATTGTGAGGACAACAGTTTGTGGGTGGTAGAACCAGCAGAAATAAAAAGTGATCTTATAACAGCAAAAGCCATCGTTAAACCCTGCAACAACAAAATAGTTCCTGTAAGAGTGCTTAACCTGTCCAGCTCTGAAAAAGTTGTTAAGCCAAATTCCGAAATAGGTCGATGCACTTTGTAAGCCAAGATTTTCATTTCAAAAACATTGTTGTACACATTTTTATACCTTCTTGTATCATTTTAATATTCCATAAACATTTTATTTATTTCCCTAATTATTTGCTCATGACCAATATAAGAAACAATCACAACGTTTATCATTTATCTGTTTTTATAATTTTTTTTTTGAGTATTTTTTTTTATTCACGTAATTGTATTATCTTTTTTTTTTGGTGTAAATTTAATAGCTGACGATTTTTTTTTGCAACACCTAATTAATACTACACTAAATAAGATACTCAATTGATTTCTACACACACACATACAGACCCCTTGTAAACATTCTCACAAGCTATGTCTTTACATGATCCATCAACATTGGTTGGTGCCCATGCTAATCTGTTAAGAGTAATATGAATGTGGCGGACAATAAAAGCCCATATACAAAAAAGCATCTTAAAACAGAAATATTTTTTTTAACTCAAGACCAACTGGATTGATTTGATTTTGATTATTGTATTAATTTCTAAAGAATACTTCTAATGATTCAACGTTTAAATATGTATATTTCAATCAGACATAATGAACATTATTTACTAGGATTTATTTCACCATCAGTTTCATTTTGCTAATTTGCTTGAATTCATTGTCAAAAATCATAATTATTTTGTTAAAACTTGCTATAGACAAAAGGTGGCAATATTTCCCATGACATTTCACAGAAACAGAGGTGTTATAATAGCTAATTTGCTAGGTAAAATGTCTTTTCCGGTTTACTGCGAACAACAAAACATCAAGACGCATAATTGCAATTATACTAAATTGCAGTTTTAAAATTGCTTCGACAAATTTTTTATATTTTTTTTTTTGTTAAGATTTTTTATACAAGGTGATTTTATAAAATCAAACAAATACACCAATTTGCTTAACTAATCCTTGAAGTTTTAAAGTTTCATATAAAATATCTACGGCCATTGGAAAATCTTCTGAAGAGTTGTGTGTATTTTATCAAACACCTTATTTTCACCTGCAATCCAGAATCCGGAAAGATTCGAGGACTTACTCATTTGTTAACTATCCTAGCAAGGTAAACACATCATAGAGTTTTATTTTTTTTATAGTTATAAATATTTAATTTTTTCTTAGGAATCACATTCTTTGTTTTTTTTTTCGTGGTGGACTCATATAGTGAGCCACCACTGTTTTTTTTTTGTTAATCTCCTCATATATTTGTTAATATATTTACTGATGTCAATTTGTTAAGCTATTGCTCCTATATTAACAAAAAGTGCTCAGCTATAAACACATATGTATGTATGTAGGAATGTGTATTAAAATTCCACAAATTCTTTAAGAATTGTTTAACAAAGAGGGAGAAGTGAAAGATTTACAAATTGTCTCCGATCATTTCAATATTTAACCAGCCAGAGATCACATTGATGAACCAAATAGAAAAATTCAACAAAGTTTAAAAACAAAAAAACAAAAAAAAAAAAATAATACTTAATAGAATTGAATTTGATAAAAAAAAAAAAAAACAAACTCACTAAAGATTAAATATTTTCCACCACACAAAGGATTGGTTTCTGGAAAGAATCTGGGTTTAAAATCCCTGGAAAAATTATATTTTGACGTCCCAAATACCAACATTTATGTAACTATAGTGCTATTGTGTTATTTATAAAAACATACTTAAAAATAAATTTCTAAAGGTGCTCAATAATTTACAAGGTTAAATCAATCCCTAAATCTAATAATAAAATCAAAAGGAAAGTTAATTTCAACACGCTAAAGGAAAATAGCAATAAAATAATTTACTTAAAATTCTAAAATATTGCTCTTTGTTATCTAAAATCTAACTAAAAATCCTTAAAACTAATTAAAACATCTTAAAAACTAAATATTGCACACTGGAATTTATTTTTAGGTTGATTAAATAAGAATAAATAATTTACAAATAATTTTAATTTTTAATATAGCATAAGTATAATCATCTGCATTGAATACCCGTACTACTACAAGCGTTTTACGCTTGCACTTTCATACATATTTACATACCTCTTTTCTCCAGTACAAGCTGTTGCAGAGGCCTCTACACATGCTGTTACATACATTATACATTCGGTGAGTGAGAAAAAAGTATATTTATTATTTAACTATGTATGTACGTATAAACAAATGATAACAAAACAACATTTAAATTAACAAAGCGCTCAGACTAATGTTTATTATTAGCAAAAGCTTTTAAACATATTGCTTCATTTACTTTTTCGATCTTATGTTTTGTTATCATTTGACCATTGAATGCAGATAAATAGATGTTTATAAATTAGTGTAGAAAGTTTAAACGTTGAAGAAAACATCAACAGATTGATTTTTTTTTTAAGATTATTTATTTTTTTTTTCTTCGTAAGCTTATATATTTCATAAAGCAAAACAATCGAAGATAGATATTTTTATTTCTTCTAATTTAGTATCATTAAGAATCAGTTTTGCCTCTTATATTGCATAAAATTTGAAGTAAGGAAACTAAACTTTTATATCCGGAATTTAATTTCCTATTTTGTGATTAGTTTGTTTAATCGTTTTGAATCAGATTATTAAATAATGTAAACTAGAATTATATCGGGTTTCTATAAACTCTTGAAAAAAAAAAAAAACTATTTCTTTAATTTTTTTAAAATAAATTGAGTTGTAATATGAATTGATAAATCACTTAAAGTTTTCTTACTGTGTAATGTGAAGGGAATGTGAGTATTATTGTGATTTGGGATCTTAGTTTAAGATTTAGCGCTACTAAGATCATAGGCAGGGAGGGTTTTGAAGCGCGTCTCTACCAAATAACACCAAGGAGAGACATAGTTAAGTGTAGTTGTTTTCGGTTGATGTCTTTTATGTAGATAT
Source organism: Calliphora vicina (assembly GCF_958450345.1). Classification (NCBI taxonomy): domain Eukaryota; kingdom Metazoa; phylum Arthropoda; class Insecta; order Diptera; family Calliphoridae; genus Calliphora; species Calliphora vicina. Next base: position 68,411,493 of record NC_088780.1, on the reverse strand, counting down.
TCTGTTTATTTGATCTAAATACGGGGTTTTTTTTTCTATCTTTTTGTTTTATGATCAATACTAGTCCACAATTCCTTATATCGGAGTCTATAATACTATTTATGTAGCAATTTTGTTTTCTATTGGCAAGCGAGGTAACTGAGACAAGTATCCCACCCCACCCGGCTGACCGCTAGTGTTTGCAAAGGCTCCTCTCGTCCTCTTATCTCGATCAAGAGCATAATTCGTCAATAGACTTTAACATCTCTATATGTTGTCGTTGTATGCTTATAGTGAAAACAAACAAAACCACTCACAACATTAAGTTTGTACATTACAACTTCAGCAGAGGCAGTAATCAATTGCGATAAAAACCCGGAACATGCCAATAAATCCACCAAGGAACACGAGCTACTAGCGGAATATGTGGGGAAATAAGAAATAAGGCCAAACAGCTTCTGAAGAAATATATCTCGGTCTTCGCCTTAAAAAGTCAAAGCCAAGATAGAACGGCAATTGTAAAGCATCAAATAAATACTGGCGAAGCGAGGCCCATAAAGCAGGCGCCCAGAAGTATTCCTCTAGCAAAACGAAGTGAGGTGAAGGAGCTGGTTAACGTAATGGAGCGGGATGGAGTAATCGAACCATATTCAAGTCCTTGGAGCTCGCCTAGATTTTGCGTCGATTATAGAAAGCTGAACGACGTTACCAAGAAAGACAGCTACCCGCTACCAAGAATTGACGACACCCTGGACACATTAGCTGGTACAAAATGGTTCTCCACATTGGACTTGCAAAGTGGTTATTGGCAGGTAGAGAATGCAGAAAAAGACAAAGAGAAAACTGCGTTTAGTGCTAGTGATGGATTATGGCAGTTTAATGTGATGCCCTTTGGACTCTGCAATGCTCCAGCCACATTCGAGCGTTTAATGGAACATGTGTTGAAAGGACTTCACTGGAAGACATGCTTGGTGTACCTCGATGACATAATTTCGATGAACACCTGAAAAACCTTGAAGAAGTCCTTAAACGAATAGCTGCGGCTGGACTAAAACTTAGCGTAAAGAAATGTGCATTGTTCCAGAAAGAAATTAAGTATTTAGGGCATCGCGTAACAGCAGACGGCATATCAACAGATGAGGATAAAATATGTAACGGTCCAAACTTCTCTTGGCCCTATCTCTCGGAAGACTGTGCTACCTTTTTAATCCGACCGTGCTCAGGGAAATGGGGTGGTTTCTTGTCTTCCTTGAAATTTGTTAAGAACCGTACAAAATAAATTTAAAAAGGTAGCATAAAGTATTCAATGTTAACCGATAAAAGAAACTAAAAAAATAGATACATGGACTGAAATTTAGCTAAGGAAGAAGATGGTGTTACTTCCTTCTGGTCTTTGCCCTCCCTGCCATGCTATCTTACCATAAATTTATTTTGTACGGTTCTTAACTAATTTCGAGGAAGACAAGAAACCACCCCATTTCCCTGAGCACGGTCGGATTAAAAAGGTAGCACTGTCTTCCGAGAGATAGGGCCAAGAGAAGTTTGGACCGTTACATAAATTTAATGGCGCCCAACGTGGGGCCTCAGCAAACAACAGTTTATTATTTAGCTTCTGCTAATAAAATTATTTAATATCATTTAATGCTGATGGTCACACAACAATTTTAATTACATCGTGGTTTTAACTATTATATTAATTTCTTCATTTAACATTTTGGAATTTAAGATTTTGAATAAATTTTAAACTCTGAACCAAATGTTTAATTTGTTTATGTTTATAATATTTGTTTGAGATTTTTGATTCTGAAAATTTTCGGGATCTTACTCACAAAATTATATACAATTTTTGGATTTTCTCACTTACAAAATTTTCTATACTTGTTGATGATTATATATAGGATTTTTGTATTTGATATCTTTCGAATACTTACCTGTTATAAAATTTAACTCTCAATTTTTATTTTTTTGTTTTAAGATTTTATTTTGAGATTTTTATATTAATTAATTTGTCAATATTATACTCATCTGAAATCTTAGAACATTTTTTTTTATTTTTATACATAGGTTTGAAATTTAGCATAAATGTATTGTTTTTGTATTTACATTTTTTTGTATTACCTAACTTTTGCATGATTAACTTAGTAGTGGAAATACATATATTAATTGATTTTGATATTGAAATTAGATATTGAATTAAACAATGCCTATAACTAGAAGCCAAGATAACTTGTTAAATATTGTAGAACCAGCGAACGTTAGTTTTACAGTAGATGTAGGATCATCGAATACGAATCAGGGTGAACATGTACGTTCGACAAGACGAAATGCTTCAGCTCGTACTCGGGATGATAGTTCACATTCACAACCTGACAATGACTCTCGGACAAGACAATTAATAAATGACAGTTTGGGAACTTTTCGTAATGAAATAATGAGTTTCGTTACTAATGAAATGAGAACCTTGGTTCAAAATATAAATACCCAAACTATTTCCAACCAACCTCGTTCAGCGGAAGATTGTCCAAATATTTCGCAAAGATCATTTCGACAAAGTAACAATTCTGAACCAGAACCATTTTTGGCAGATAAGGTTTTGAATATTATTAGAAATTGGAAGATCAAATTTACCGGCCACGACAACCAAATGTCAGTAGACGAATTTATTTATCGTGTTAATATACTAACAACAAATAACCTTAGAGGAGATTTTGAGATTCGACGAGTATTTTGACGTTATTTCAGCTATGACTGACAGACTTAAGACTCCAATTTCGGATAGAGATCTTTGTGAGACAATCATTAGAAATTTGAAAAATGAAATACGACACGAACTTCTACATTTGGAAATTAACAATGTTTCTCAACTTCGGCGTGAAGTAAGGCAACATGAGAAGTTCATGAAGGATCTTCATACACATGAATCTAGAAAATCAAATAAAGGACATATTTCAGAGATGACTAATGAGGACATAGAATTAGAAGACAGATCTGAAGAAATTTGTACTGTACATCAAAATTTGACTTGTTGGAATTGTGATAAATTGGGACACACGTATTTCGATTGCTTAGAACCTAGACATATATTTTGTTACGGTTGCGGTGCCAAGCACGTTTATAGACCAAACTGTCCCAAATGTTTTAAAAAGTCGGGAAACGGACAGAAGGATGTTCGACGGACGTTTTAAGGACATCCGATACTGTAGGACGTAATAACTCGGACTTTAACTCGGAACCAACAAAGACTGAAAATGACAGACATGTCGACAATACTGACAGAGTAAACCTTTCTCATCCGTTGATAAAACCTTATCATATTCGATTAGCTGAAGAAAGCGCGAGCAAGAATATTTGGTGAGGATAGAAATTATTTAAAAATACTATAATTTCTCCAATCATATCTCAAGAACAATATAGTAGACCATATATTAACCTTAAGGTAAATAATACCTTTTGTATGGCCCTTCTAGACAGCGGCGCGAATAAGAGTGTTATTGGTGGAACTTTAGCTACTGAAGTTCAAAATGAGTCTTGTTTTAGGAGATGTGTAGGTAATGTACGTACAGCAGACGGACAAAGACAGGATGTTCTAGGGATTGCTAATTTGAATGTGATATTTCAAGGACAGACAAAATCTTTTGAATTTTTAGTAGTACCGTCAATTAGACAGGATATAATTTGTGGATACGATTTCTGGTTGAATTTTGGACTCAAAATTTCAGTGAACTATATTGATCAAATTGACTGTACTGAAATAGACCGGGATAAACTTAAACTTACCACTGAACAGAAACAACGATTAGACAACATTATTGCAACGTTTCCGAATTCTGAAATAGAAGGTTTGGGATGTACCAATTTGATATTACATAGCATTGATACAGGGAATGCAAAACCGATAAAACAACGGTATTATCCAATTTCTTCAGCCGTCGAGAAACAACTTTGCGGAGAATTGGATAGAATGATTTCTCTCGGTGTCATAGAAGAAGCTCCAAATTCTCCATGGTCATCTCCTACCGTTGTTGTTGTCAAACCAGGTAAAGTAAGAATGTGTGTTGACAGTAGGAAATTGAACTCCGTGACAATAAATACCAAATATAGACGGAATTATAGCGAGACTTCCTCCAGTTCATTGCATTTCAAAGATTGATTTGAAAGATGCCTTTTGGCAAATTAAACTGGACGAAGACTCGAAACCAAAGACAGCTTTTACAGTCCCTAATCGGCCATTGTATCAATTTACAAGAATGCCGTTTGGACTTTGTAACGCACCGCAAACGTTGTGCCTACTAATGGACATGGTCATTCCGTACAATTTAAAAACTCATGTTTTTGTATACCTAGATGACTTATTAGTAGTATCACAGACTTTTGACGAACATTTAACACACTTAATGGAAGTGGCAACAAATTTACGAAAAGCTGGTTTGACAATAAATGTAAAAAAAGCAGCTTTGCATTAAGCAGAGTGAAATAACTCGGTTACGTTGTAGGACACGGGACATTACAAGTTGACGAAGATACAGTTTCGGCCATAAAAGACTTTCCTGTACCAAAATCCATAAAACACTTACGACGATTTTTAGGTATGACAGGATGGTACAGACGATTTATAGAAGACTATTCTACAGTAACATTTCCATTGACTGAACTATTGACGAAGAAAAAGACTTTCGTGTGGACAGAACTGCTCAGGAAGCTTTTGACCAATTAAAAACTAAACTCACTACTGCGCCTTTGCTTATTCATCCCAATTACAACAAACCGTTTATTTTACAGTGCGACGCGAGTACTTGTGGAGTAGGTGCTGTTTTGGCACAGGAAGACGAAAACGGGACAGAGAGACCAATTGCTTACATGTCTCATAAATTAAACAAGGCTCAGCGAAATTATACTATAACAGAACTCGAGTGTTTAGCTGTAGTAATGGCAGTGAAAAAGTTCCGTTCTTATATCGAAGGTCAATAATTTAGAATTATAACAGATCATGCTAGTTTAAAGTGGTTAATGAACCAGCGGGACTTGTCAGGTCGTTTAGCTAGATGGTCCATGAAATTGCAAGTTTTTAATTTTGATATAGAACATCGTAGTGGCAAGGAGAATGTAGTACCTGATGCTTTGTCTAGAGCACATGAAGGAGAAGTATTAGTAGAAGCAATTGATTTAGATAATCTTCCGGCAATAGACCTTGACTCCGTCGCTTTTAGAAGTGAGGAATATACAAAATTACGTGAAGAATTAAAAATTCTGGTTTAGTTGACTTTAAGATTATCGACGGTTTTATTTACAAAAGGACAGAATTTTCATCTGGTGAAACTGATGAATCTAACTTATGGAAATTGTACGTACCGACAGAATTAAGATACGACGTGATTTACTCAGCACATGACACTACGAACTCATCGCATGGAGGCATTGCTAAAACATTGTAACGAATACGACGATACTTTTATTGGCCAAGACTAGTTGCTGATGTAAAAGATTACATCCAAAATTGTGAGTTATGCAAAACCTCCAAAGCGCCGACGAATATTATGAGACCTCCTTTAGGAAAAATGGTACAAACTGAACGACCTTTTCAGAGAATTTACGTAGACTTAATTGGACCTTTTCCCAGGACCAAGAAAGGACACATCGGACTATTGATAGTACTTGATCACTTTTCAAAATTTACGTTTCTTAAACCACTGAAGAAATTTGTATCAAAAGATATAATAAATTATTTACTAATGACATTTTTATGTGTTATGGAGTACCGGAAATTTTAGTGTCTGATAACGGTTCGCAGTTTAAGAGTAGAGAATTTGAGAATTTTTTAATAAAATTTGGTGTTCAACATATGGTTACTGCAGTATATAGTCCACAGGCAAACGCAAGTGAGCGCGTAAACCGCTGTATAAATGAGGCTTTAAGATCATACATCCGGAAGGATCAACGTGAGTGGGATGCATACACTGATAGTATAAATTGTTCTCTTAGAAATAGTATTCACCAATCAATTGGAAGAACTCCATACCAGGTTGTATTCGGACAGACAATGTTAACTAATGGAAAGGACTATAAACTTCTAAGAATACTCAATCTTTTAGCTGCAACTGATGTACAAATTGAACGACAGGACGACTTTACGTTAATACGGGATAAAGTTAAGGACTACATGAAGAAGGCTTACGACAAAAATGTACGAATATATAATTTACGTTCTCGAATAAAAGACTTTACTGCAGGACAGACTGTAATAAGACGTAATTTTGCGCAAAGTTGTAAAATAAATAACTTCAATTCCAAACTTGCACCTGTAGGCATTCAAGCCAAAGTTTTGCGCAAGATTGGACAACTACAAATACAATTATGAATTACAAGACTTAGACAATGGAAACATTGGTATATACCACGGCAAAGACATATGGACTTAAAAATGAATTTTATACATATTTATATCCCTTTACAGATCCAGTTATCAATATGCTATGCATATCGGGAAGCTGATTCTGTTTTGTGAGGGCTATCGAAATCAAAATGTTTTATTGGTTACAAATACTTTAGAAATTTTAATATTCAAATATGTAGGTTTTGAAAATTTAGTATTTGAAAATTTTACATTTCAAAATTTTTCATTTGAATATAAAATTCCAAGTAGCTAACAACATACATATAAAATAAATTCTATATTGGATATTATAAATAGAAGTTTATTTTGCCATTTATAAGATTTCATTCAATTTATTGCAACATAGACATCTAAAGGAATATAGAGATTAAGTTGGTTTTGAAACATATTTAGAGCTGAGAAAAGGTAAGTATGTGTTTTATATGCATTCATAAGGTATTAACTAGAATCAATTTTTTTTTGTAAAAAAAAAGTTTTCTATTCAGCCTGGAAAACAAGATTATTTCCGTTTTAATTGAAAACTTGCCAACTTATTCATCAAATCCTCCGAATTTGTATATAGATAAACTCCTGGATTTTGTTTACCCTGTACAAACCATCAATTTCATCATCAATTGCAATTGAATATTGGGTTGAAATAGAAAAATTTTGAATTCCATCATTAATAATTAAAAACTAACTAATTTCAATTTAACAGATTTTAAATCTAATTTATCTTAAACTCATCTTAAACTAATCTAACTTTTCTTAAACTAATCTTAAATTAATTTAACTAACTAAACCTAATTTTAACATAAATCTAACATAATTTAATATTATTAAACTTAATCTTTCTTTAAACAAATTTGAAATTACATCTAAATAGCTTAATTTTAACTTTTCTTAAAACTAATATTAACTTAACATTTTAAATAACTAATTTGTATATTAATTTTTAATCTATTTAAACTTATATCAACCCTAAAATAATGTAAAATTCATAAATAACAGTTTAATAATACATTTAGACATATACACTTACATATATTCATTCTTCATATAAATACACTTAACAAAATTTAAAAATCGGATAATTCAAAATTTATAAAAAATCTGCAAGTAAGAAGCAAATTCAACATCACATCAGGCCTGTTGTCATCGTTGGATAAAATTTGGGTGAGTTTGTATATTATCATTAATACTTGAAAATTTGAATTTTGAATTATATTGATATTTTAAATTGAATGTAAAATTATTTTAAGATTTAATATTCATAACATTAAATTTTAAAATATTATGTTGTTAACATTTAGAAACAACCCCTAATTTCGACTTAACATATTTCAATTTAAAATATTCACAAATTACACTGTTACATTAAATAAATATACAAATTATAAATACAGTTGTACATATACTTCTACACTACAATAAATTAGAATAATAATTTATAAATTAGTTATTAGTTTTGATACTTTTTACAAATGTTTACATTTCATTTTTGTTTAATAAATATTGTTTAACTTCACATTCATATAATGTTAAATTAAAGAGTACATTTTCATTATTTCCATGAACAGTTAGATCGCAAAAGTTAGTGTAATAGATAGGGCTATCTCATGAAAAGTTTATGGTAAGATAGCATGGCAGGGAGGGTAAAGACCAGAAGGAAGTAACACCATCTTCTTTCTTAGCTAAATTTCAGTCCATGTATCTATTTTTTTAGTTTCTTTTATCGGTTAACATTGAATACTTTATGCTACCTTTTTAAATTTATTTTGTACGGTTCTTAACTAATTTCGAGGAAGACAAGAAACCACCCCATTTCCCTGAGCACGGTCGGATTAAAAGGTAGCACAGTCTTCCGAGAGATAGGGCCAAGAGAAGTTTGGACCGTTACAAATACGAGCCGTAAAGGACTGGCCACGTCCGAGAAATCTTCACGAATTGCGCAGTTTTCTAGACCTTTGCACGTACTACCGACGATTTGTACCGAATTTTGCCAGTGTTGCCGCAAGCTTACATGAGCTAACCCAGAAGTCGCGAGCGTTCCTGTGGAGGGATTCTCAAGAACAGGCATTCCTGCAGTTAAAGGAATTATTGTGTACAGCACCAATTTTAGCATATCCCATCCCAGGGGCGATGTTTTTGCTAGACAGCGATGAGAGTGGATACGGAATAGGCGGTGTGCTTTCGCAGGTGATCAACGGGACGGAAAAGGTTATAGGCTACTTCAGCCGAATACTTTCCAAGCGAGAGAGAAATTACTCCGTAACGCGACGTGAACTCCTGGCATTATTAGAGTGTGTGAAGCATTTCCACAAGAATTTGTATGGTCAGCACTTCCAACTGATAACCGATCATTCTGCCCTCAGGTGGTTGTTGCAATTTAAACAACCTGAAGGGCAACTGGCTCGTTGGATTGAGCGGCTTCAGAGCTATGACTTTAGCATCGAGCACCGGAAGGGAATGCAACGTGGAATGCAAGCATTGCGCAGAGGAAAAGGAATGTGTCATTGACGTTCGACTAATGCATATAGAGTCCAGTGCAGATTAGAATCTGCATCGCAGAGAAATGACCCCATACTATCAAAAATAATATCGGCAAAAGAAGAAGGCCAGCCCGCAATGAAATATCGGCCGAAATTCCACTGATGAAATCATATTGGGCCCTATGGAATAGTCTACAATTGTTAAATGGCTGCTTATACCGCATATGGGAAAGCGCTGACGGTAAAACAGTGACAAATCTAATTGTTGTACCATCCTCTAAAATAAACGAAGTAATGAAAGAGTTTTATGACGGTACCAGTGGTAGTCATCTTGGTGTGACAAAAACCTTAGAAAAGCTAAAACAACGTTTTTATTGGGTGGGTTCTCAGCAAGCAGTAGCCGATTGGGTAGCCAATTGTCCACAATACATAGCAGCGAAGGGCCCAGTAAGAAGAAGTCGTGGACAACTTTTTTTTTAACGTTTATTTAAGGTAAATTTTTATAAGTGATACTACAATAAACAAACAGTAATTACAATTTATTATACACTGTCCCATAATCGGTCTCTCTAGTATATTAAACATTAAACTATATAATTTATTTTTTTAATATTAAATATAATTTTTACATTGAAATATTTGTTTGCCTATAATTTTTGTAATGAAAAAAATAATAAAACATTACATTAATATTTTATATAATAAAAAATAGAGTTAAGTGGGTAAAAGAGGAAAGCGAAAAATTATTGTGAAAGCCACCAAAATTTATTTATATTTACGTTTGGAAACATGTTTTTATCTTCTAAGTATACGCTAGTGTCAAATCTTCTATTTGTTGCATTAAGTTGGTTGCAAGAAATTGATTTATCGTTAGCTCGCCTATAAATGTGGTAAAATATTGGGATTCCCGATCCATTTTGAATGAAACCTTTACCGTCAAGATATACAAAGGCCTCAGGTGGTACGTAACCATTTAGCAATGTCTTGCGAATATATTCTTCACTTACGAAGTAAGGAGCCATAATTAAATTGTTTTCATAGCAGTGTGTACTGTTTTCTGATTATGATGATTTATATGATTTCTGATTAAATGAATGATAAAATTATCTATTCTGCCAATAGCCGCTATATTGTATGATCTTTTATTCGATACCATTTTATCATTATTAGATCTATAGAGAGATGTACACGCCCTCAAGCATTTTCTTTCAAATATTCTAATTTTTTCCATATAAGATGGAGATATATTAAACCATATCTGGCATCCATATGTCAGAATGGGACGAATAAGCGATTGGTATAAAAGGATTTTGACTTTGGAATTAATGTGTTTAGAATAAAATAGTTTTTTATGCGCGAAGAAAGCATTTCTTGCTTTTACTATTTGAAATTTTATATGATTGTTGAAATAAAGAAATTTATCTAAATAAATTCCATGATATTTAACTATTTGTTTATTTGGAATACAAATATTTTCACCAGACCTAATGCCAAATGACTTCCAATTTTTTCTGATGTTATGGTTACATTTTTCTACAGGTGGACGGAAAAGAATAGTCTCGCATTTATTCCCATTAATTTTCATTTGCCAATCATTCGCATAATCTTCTACTATGTTGAAATAAGATTGTAGAATACGATTGATTTTCTCAACATTACATCAGCATGATAAATAATAATATCATCAGCAAAGCCGATAATATTATCGATCTTTTTCAAAAGATCATGTATATAAATGGTAAACAAGGTTGGGGCATTAACGGTGCCTTGTTGCAATCCGTTAACAATGACAAACGTTTCCGTACTAACTTTATTGTTGTTATAAATTTTAAAGGTTTTATTACTTAACATATTATATATAAGTATAATTAAATTCAAAGGGAATTTATTTCTACAAAGTTTATATATGAGACCAGGTATCCAGATGTTGTCGAAAGCTTTTTTTTTTTTTTTTTTGTATAATAAATATTTTATTTATTTTTCTTCAATTTATATAACCAAGCCTTAGGGGCCATTAATGGCTAATAAAAGCTACTAAATAAGGAGTGAGATCGAAAAATTCTTAACACACGTTTTTCATTACATTTTTTAACCCAAGTATTATTTGAATTTTTTTTTGATCAAGTTACCTTTGAAAAACATGTCAGTTATTATGTGTAATGTCAATTATATTAATTTTTTTGTTAATCTGATTAAAATGAGTGACCAGAAAAAAGTGCGTACTGAAATTATTAAATATTTTCAACAAAACCCAACTTGGTCTTACAAAAAGTTGGCCAAGCATACAAAGGTCTGCCGTCAAACTGTTTCCAATGTTATTAAACAGTACCGGGAGAACTTGTCAGTTGATAGAAAACCTGGTTCAGGTAGAAGGAATGGTCCACATGATGTTTCTAAAGCCAAAAAAATAGAACGCATTTTCAAAAGAGCTCCCAACACATCCGGTAGGAAAGCAGCCCGGTTAGCTCAGTGCTCGGACTATTTGGTACGAAAAGTTAAAGCTAATGCAGGTTTAAAAACATACAAGGCTCAAAAAGTTCCTGACAGGAACGCTACTAAAAATTTAGAGGCCAAAAACAGAGCACGGAAATTGAAGTCAAGTTTTATAAAAAAATATTCTTGCTGCATAACGGATGACGAAACGTATGTTCTGGCAGATTTTTCGCAACTTCCAGGTCAAAAATTTTATGTTGCTGATGCTCGAGGGAATGTTGAAGAAAAGTTTAGGACCCAAAAGCAGACAAAATTTCCCAGAAAGTTCTTGGTATGGCAAGCAATATGCAGTTGCGGCAAAAGAAGCCACTCATTTGTTACAACGGGCTCTATAAATACCGAAATTTACATCAAGGAATGTTTACAAAAAAGGCTGCTTCCATTCATAAGACTTCATAATGTGTCCACTTATTTTTGGCCTGACTTGGCATCCTGTCACTATGGCAAACAAGCCCTTGAGTGGTACAAGAACAATAATGTGGTATTTGTACCAAGAGAGGCAAATCCTCCAAACTGCCCGGAGCTAAGGCCAGTGGAGAGATATTGGGCTCTTGTTAAAAGAGAATTGAAGAGTACAAAAAAGGTGTCCAAAAGTGTGGTAGATTTTAAACGGAGATGGACTACATGTTCGAGCAAAGTGACAGAAAGCACTATAAAAACGTTAATGGAAGGGTTTCCGAAAAAGGTTCAAAATTTCATCACTAGTGATTAAAACTATAAAAATAATTTTTTTTGTAAATTGTAATAATAATTTCAATCAAATAAAAAAAAAATTAAAGCTGTAAGTTTAGTGGTTTCTTTTTTATAAACATATATGTATGTTAAGAATTTTTCGATCTCACTCCTTAAAATAATTAAATATATTAACTTTTAACAAAAATAGTATAAATAAAAATAGTTAAAAACAAGTAATTACAAAATTATTAACATTTTTTTTCTTTTATGCAAACATTTAAGTAAATATAAATGTATATATAATTTAATAAAAAAAATAAAAAATATAGTTATCAGACCCTTTTTTTAAATCATTATATAATAATAAAACAAAAAAAATATAATGCATGAAAGTGCATATCTTTTAAATTTTGAGGAATAGTTAAAGAGAAGGAGAAAAAATTATAAATCATGTGTAATTACATAATTCATTAGTTTTCTTCGAAAGGCATAAGGCGAAGATGAGAAACATCTTAGATCCCTAGGTAGTGTATTCCATATTCTTGATAATCTTATCTGGAATGATCTTTCAAATATTGCGGAATGAAAAAGTGGATATAAAAATTGAGGGTTCCTATCAGAGTTTATCAAATGAAAGTTGTCTACTATATAATCAGGGAAACCGTTTACAAAAATCTTTTAAAAAAATATTAATAACCTTATAGCTACATAATTATGAAATTAACATCGGAGGAATCTGTCCACAAAGGGAGTTACATGGTGACGTATTCCCAAATGAAAAACAAATCTCACGATTCTATTGAAAATTATTTTAAATGTAGCAAATTCACGACCCGTAGTACCAGAAAATACTTCTATACAATACAAAATATGTGGCATGAATAAAGCATTAGCGACACGCATTCTAATAGAAAATGGAAGATATATATCAAGTGAATATAACCTTCTCAATAAAAATGATATTCTGGAAGAAATGCTGTTAATATGAGCTTTAAAATTTAAGTGATCATCAATCAAGACACCGAGACATTTCATCCTATTTACAAATTCAATACATGTGCCATCAAGTGTAATATCCATATCATCAGTTCGGAAACCAAATCCCATTAATTTAGTCTTTCTTGAATTAAGTTTAAATCCATTTTCAGAAGACCAAGTTAAAACTCTACTAATAATGTAATTAACTCCTTCCTTTAAGACATCAGGAAACTGTGAGTCTGAATAGTAAAGAAACTGAACGTCATCTGCATAGACAAAAGGCCTACAAGGCAGACCATTTCCTATATTCAGAAGGTCATTCAAGTACAACATAAATAGTAATGGCCCAATAACAGAGCCTTGGGGAACACCACTTACTACACGAAGTATTGGGGAGTTGGAGTCTACAATCGAGACATACTGGCTTCTACAACATAAATAAGAATATATAAGCTTACAAGCCAAAAACGAAAAATCAAAATGCCGCAATAATTTTACCACAAGTCTTGAATGTATAACCCTCTCAAATGCTTTCGATAAATCAAGAGAGATAAGAACAACATTCTTGCCTTTATCTACAAAATTTCGTATTGAATCCGTTAAACCAACAAGAAGTGCACTGGAACTATAGCCACATCGAAACCCAGATTGGGCTGAATGTAACAATGAGTTACCATCAAGATGAAGCAACATTTTGTTTCATAAAAATATGTTCAACAACTTTAGACAGAATCGGAAGGACAGATATCGGACGCAAATTATTAAAAGAAACAGAATCACCTTCTTTCCTTATAGGAACTACTCTAGCCATTTTCCATTCTACGGGAAATACCGATGTAGTAATGATTGTGTTAACTAAATGAAGTATATGGGAAGAAAGAAATGGAAAAATAATTTTTAAGAATTTCAACGACAACCTATCATGACCTGATGCATTCGACTTAATTTTTCCAAAAGCTATATACAGATCCTCAAGATCCACACAATGGAATGAGAAAGCTCCTACAGTGTTATCATTTAGAGAGTCAAGTGAGAAAGGTACATCTTCATTTTGACATGAAACAAAATATTCATTAACTTCACTAGGATTTACAGTAATGAGATCATCTCGAGTCTCTAAACAACCATTATTCCTTAAGAAATTCCACATTTTCTTCGGACCAAAGTTCTGAAACATAGTTGAATAGGCACGCTCCTTAGCTACTTTAATTACTCTCTTAGCTCGATTTCTATATTCACAATATATTGTCCAATTTCTATGATTCCTATTTCGGAGATAATATTTATAGGCTATATCCCGTAACGAGATATGATATAATATATTAGGCGACTTAAACCAATTATCAGTTTTAAAACAAATCTTACGCCGTACAATTGGTACCAAGGAGTGCAAAATATCAACATTCGACATAAAAACTGATAATTGAATATTTACGTCCGCAGTCGAGTACATACCACAAAAATCTAACGAATCCACAGTATGTTCCAATGCTTCCATATTTAGTGCATTATAATCGGGATATGAGACATATTTTGTGAATGATTGAGTAGGAATATCAAGAGAAATATAAATAAAAGAGTGATGAGAAATACCTGGACATTGCATTTGACCAGATGTACCAACAACAAGAGAGGGGCTCAACAGGAAGTAATCGATAAGAGAAGTAGAATTATTATTAACATCATAATGAGTAAGAGCCGAATTATGATGACAAATCAAACCCATACCATGACATATCTGTCTAACAATATTAGAATTTCTAGAACAAAACATATTTATATTAAAATCTCCCATAATACAAACATTAGTATACCTAACAATTATATCACCAACAATTTCATCCATAATATTAAAATCACCCTTAGGTAAATAAACCACACCTATTAGAATCTTTATTCCACGTAAGATTATTTCAATAAATATTGATTCAAATACACCATACCTATCAGATTTAAAAACCACCTTATATTTAATATTCTTAGATATAAGCAAAGCTACTCCCCCAGCCCTTACAGGTCTAGGTCTATCACTTCTACACATATCATAACCAGAAATATTGACAGTTTCAGTCAAAGTTTCCGGCTTAAGACATGTTTCGCTCAGACCCACAATGTCAAGAACATTACCACTAAGAATGTTTCTTATCTCATTTAATTTAAATGAAGATGAAGATGAGGATGTACTAAAACTTTGAATATTATAATGACCGATCTTTAAATGTCCCACAAAGTTTAAAAGATTAGTACGAAGCACAGAGTTGTTGCTACACTGGACCCAAATTAACAAAGGAATCCATAATAAATATATATAAGAAAAAAGCTGATAACTATATGCAAATTATTAAAATAATAACTTCGAGGTGTTTAATCTTACATAAATTAAGGTGTTTAATCTTACATAAATTTTTAGTAAAAATATCAGATAGCATTTCTTCGGTGGGAATGTAATCTGGATTGATTATTCCCTTAGAGTATATATCGCGGACGTGATGGTATCTAAGATCGATATACTTGCTTCTTGCGTGATACATTGCATTTTTCACTAAACATTGTGCACTAAGGTTATCACCATACAATGTTAATGGTCCATCTTCTTTGAACCCTAATTCGCTGAGCAGATTTTTAATATAAACAACCTCTTTTGCTGCAGTAGAAAACTGTTTTTTGGCTTCCCAAGCAAAAACACAATTTGCTTTGACAAACGCAAATCCAGAATACGATTTTCTGTCATGTACATCACTTCCCCAATCCGCGTCTGCATACCCTATGGTGGGTTTGCCGGTTTTTTTAAAGTGGAGTTTAAAATCAATCGTCTTTTTTAAGTATCGTAATACATGCTTTACTGCTGAGAGATGTTCTGCATGCGGATCGGTGTTACGTTGTGCAAGTTTACACAATGAATGTAAAATGTCCGGACGTGTTGAAATTGCGAGGTACATTAAAGCACCGACTACAGACTGATACTCAGCAGGTTCAACTTTTCTACAGTCATTTAATTTACACGATGGTTGAAAACCTGCCTCTAACGGCGTCGCAACCTCCTTTGAATCGCTCATTCCAAAATCATTCAATAGATTTTTTATATATTGTTTCTGACATACTTCTACTGCTCCAATTTCACCCTGACGATTAAATTCCATTCCTAGAAAGTGGTTTAATTGGCCACCATCCACTACTTCAAACTCGTTTGCTATGTTTTCTTTAATAACTCTGAGATCTTCTTTTGACGTACTTGCAATTATGAGGTCGTCCACATAAACAGCGATGATATTCATCATACCATTAATATTTTTATTGTACATACATTGTTCACTGATACAAGGCGTGAAACCCATACCTTTTAAAACATTATCTAGTTTTGTATTCCAAGCACGTCCGCTTTGTTTTAGCCCGTACAAAGATTTTTTTAATTTGAGAACACGATTCGGGTACTGTTTGTCTGTAAAGGCTTCGGGTTGAACCATGTAGACTTCCTCCTCAAGCTCTCCATTTAAATATGCGGCTGAGACATCCATTTGATGCATATAGAGTTGATGTTCTACTGCCAATGCCACTAGTAAACGTATGTTGGCATACCTTACAACTGGGGAAAAGGTTTCTTTATAATTCACTCCATATCTTTGACTGCACCCTTTCGCAACTAACCTGGCTTTAAAAGTTTTTATATTACCGTCTTTATCTTCTTTTACAGTGAATACCCATTTACACCCCACAGGTTTCTGTCCATTCGGTAGTTCAGTCAATTCCCAAGTATTGTTTTTTATTAAAGAGGCATACTCACTTTTCATCGACGTTTCCCACTGCTTAGAATTGTGCCCACTCAAAGCATCACAAACATTTTCAGGCACATAAATGGTGTTTATGGTATTAAACACTTTTCTTGGACGACCTGCCAATCCGGTTTTAACTAATTTCGGACGTCCTGGACCTATTTTGGGAAGTTGGCTTGAAGTGCTGGCTCCATTATGTTCTGCGGCTACAGTTTCACCTTTAATTTCATATTCATAGCTGTTTTCATCGTCTGGATCATTATCAACGACATTAGCGCTTTGGTCGTGTGATTTTTCAATACTTTCGTGAACTGGGTTGGAATCGTTTGAATATAAAAAGTCACCGAAATTAATAGTGTTTGACACATCTTGACCATCTTTTCTACAATATTTGCCTTCTATGAAAATAACATCACGACTTACGTGAACTTTTCTTGAAATAGGATCGTAAAGCCTGTATGCTTTGGATTGTTCGTTGTACCCGATCATTATCATCTCAGTGCCTTTTGGCAAAAATTTTTTATGGTGAGTTTTGTTTAGAGATATTACTTTTGTACCAAACACTTTGAAATGGGCAACTGTGGGTTTGTAGCCATGCCAAACTTCAAATGGCGTTTTATCAACTAAAATGTTTGTTACAGTTCTGTTACGTAAGTATACTGCTGTTAATACAGCCTCCGCCCAAAATTTTTCCTCAAGGTTGGCTTCCAACAGCATACTACGAGACATCTCAACTAGAGTCCTATTGGCCCTTTCAGCTACCCCATTTTGCTGGGGAGTATATGGTACGGTGAGCTGCCTTTTAATTCCATTTTCTTGCAAAAAGCTGCTAAAATTATTACTGATATATTCGCGGCCATTATCAGTTCTCAAACATTTTATTTGGCAACCAGTTTGTTTCTCTACTAGGGACTTATATTCTTTAAAAACATTTAATATTTGATCTTTTGTTTTAAGGAAGTACACAGCAATATAACGGGAGTTGTCATCGATAAATGTAGCAAAATATCTTGATCCAGCAATTGATGCCACATTGACTGGTCCACAAATATCGCTATGAACAATTTCTAGCAATGATTTTGCTCTAAACTGAGATTTTAAAAAAGGCTTGGCTGTGATTTTAGATTTAGAGCACACTTCGCATATAGGATCATTGCTACATTCTTTTACATTAAAACCTTTTACAATATTATTCTTTGTCATCTCTTTTAAACATTGAAAATTAACATGCACATACTTTAGATGCCAATTCATTAAACCATTTTTGGATTCTAGGCTCATACACTTATTTCGAACACATTCATATAAGAATATACCATTGTTGTGGAAAGCTTTTAAAATTAAATTATTGTCCCGGTCTTTTATTTGAACATAATTGTCTTTGAACAAAACCACTTTTCCACTATCAATCATTTTGCTTATTGAAATAAAATGTCCTTTAAGATCTGGCACATGTAAAACGTTGTTAAGTGTAATTTTGCTTTTATTATCGCATATTACTACTTTACCACGACCAACTGCTTTCAAACTGTTATTGTTAGGTAAATAAACAATTTCGTCGTATTTTTCATACTCCTCATAAAGTTGGTAATCGTAGCAAAAATGAGACGAAGCGCCACTGTCTACACACCATTGTAGTTTGTTGTTGTTTTCAGTTTGTAAAGCTGCTAATGATACAAAACAATTAAATTCTCTCCTGTTTTCTTGATTATCACCTGATTCTCTTTTTCTACAATTCGCTGCGAAATGGCCCCGACGGCCACAATTGTAACATTTTTTATCTTTTGCATAATTTTTGTTGTTTTTATTGCGATCATATTGTTGTCTCTTTTCATTTTTAGCTCTTTTGGTATTAAAATTGGTATTAGTTTTCGTAACATTTAAAACCTCTACACTGTTGTTGTTATTAGATGTAACTTCGTGTTGCCTAGCACCTTCTTCTAACAGCTTCACTTTTAAAGATGCCAGGTTAGGTAATAAATCCCTAGATTCCATGGCAATGACGAACCCTTCATAAGTCTTTGGCAAACTCGATAATAATAATATTACTAGCATTTCCTCTGGTACTAAAACGTCAATTTCAGATAACTGATCAATTAAATAAGAAAATTCATTTATGTGAACACTCATACTGCTGCCATCCTGCATCGACATGTACAACAGCTTTTTGAATAACATGATTTTTTCTCGCAGGCCCCTTTGGTTGATGAATTTCACGTAATCTCCGCCAAGCTTCAGATGCAGACACACAGTTTTTAATTTGATTAATCTGGCTGGGTTTTACACACAGTAATATTGAGGCTAATGCCTTCTCATTTTTTGAATCATATGCTACAGATGCCGGTGCCGCTGGATCTTCTGGCTTTATTTCTCGACCACATACTACGCTCCATAATTCACTGTGGATCAAAATACTTTTCATTTGGATGCTCCAAGTTGAATAATTAACCTCGTCGAGTTTGTCAATCTGAAATAATGACGACATAGCTTCCTCTTAAACTGTATAACAAATTTATATTATATGCGACACACGCTTTTATGCGACACACGCTTTTTATTAAAATTTTATTCCAAACTCGTTTTCTTTTAATTTGGCGGGTCTGGGCCCATAACCTGTTAAAATAATAACTTTGATATGATTCGGTTTTAATAATGATAAAGTTTATTCTTCGCAGGTTACAAATAGAATGAGAAAAAGATTTTTAAATATAAAAGAGGATAAACTAACAAAATAGATAATAAAGGATTTAGATTTGCCAGATGGTTTACAAATATGTTAGTTAAATGTGTTGCCATTTAACACAAATTAATAATATAATAATCTGACGTTAAAAAAAAAATGTAACTTCTGAGATGAATAATTAATATAAATTAATAAATAAGAAAAATATATATAAATTGCAAATAAAAGCTGATATACAAAGTTCAATAGAGAGAACATAACATTCTACTATTATATAAAACAATGAAATATATGGATTGAATCATTTATTCAAAATGAAATTCATATATCAAAGTTTTATAAAGCAATATTTTCATAGAAAAGAGAGAAAAAAATCATTTTACAAAGCTTCGACAAGATAAAAATTTCATGATGAATATAATGTATGTAAATAAATAGGTATATACTTGTGCTATCTCCAGATTAAAGATTATTTGCAGAAGATAATGAGCAGTCATTCAATTCGTCTCCCTCAAGTAAATTTAAACATTGATCATATGTGAGAGTTTCTTCCGCATTTTCCGTGTTTTTAATTATAACTTTGGGAACGTCATAATTCAAAAATGTATATTTCATAATTTTACTTTTCTCTTTTAACTTTCGGCAAACAGTAATCAGCTTCTTAGCAACTTCAGTAAAGTGATCATTAAGGTACACATTTGATTGTAAGGTTCCACCAATCACATCATTCAGCTTAAGGTTTCGATTCCTATGATAATTTATCATTATCGCATCACGAGTTAGAACAGAGTTGAACTTCACAAGGACTTTTTTCCCACCAGCAAAATATGTGCAGTGTTGAATGTCAGTGTACGATAATAGAACATTGTATAATGTACAACTTTTTAAAATAGGTTTTCTTAAATCTTTAATTTTCTTTGGCAGTCCCGAAATAATAATATTTGACCGGTTTAAGCGCCTCTGTTGTTTTGATTTTCTAAATATAATATTCTATCGTTTGCTGCATTATCGACAACCTTAATGACGTCAAAACAATTTTTTATATCCGATTTAATTTGCTCACTACTATCACAATTCAAGATATTTTTGTTAGCAGACTTAGATTTCTCCTCCAGTAACTTAAGATTGCATTCGAGTTGCTCCTCAAGTTTACGTTTAGCTTCAAGGAATTTTTGTTCCAACTTTTCTTCTAAGGAGGACATAAGAGCCGAAAATCCATTTCTTAGTTCTTCTTGAATGTTGCAGTATTTTGGTAGTCTTGAGCAGTGTTCACAAACATATTTTAAATTTCTATTCTCCGTAAGAAAAACATGTTGCTCTACTGATACATTGCTGTTTGTCTTCGTTATATTTTTATCACAAATAGGGCATTTAAATGGAACTTTAGACATGATTAAAATAACAATAAATTCATAAGTCCCAGCTCTGATGTAAATAAACAAATGTAGTTCAGGCAGCCTCAGCACCAATATATAAACAAGAGTTCTCCAAATTACTCCAAATTGGAAGAACAAGAACAGCAAATCTTGGAGAACAAATTAAATTTGTATTCTCAACGCCGGTATAAAACAGCAACCCCAATATTATAAGCAGCCAGTATGATTTCGGCCACAGAGTACGGCTTATAGGATGTTTAATTGTATTTAGCAAACAAACAATGTATGAAATAAACTTTTATATTGTTGTCAGATGGCACTTTAAAATTTTACTTTTTAACAACTTTTGTATAAATAAAAACCACTTTATTACAATTTAATAAATTTTTCTTAAATTATTTTCTTAGCGAAAAAATTTGCGCGTTAGTTCATGACGAAGTTGCCAGATTTTTTTTTAAGTCTATAAGACAGGCTCCTGTATAAAGCGATTTATTCAAATTCCAATGGACATTTGAAACGAGAAGATGTATTGCATGAATCGTCGAATGGTGGTGCTTAAATCCAAATTGATTATTATTTATTATACTCATATTATCACAAAATCTCATTATATTTATATTTATACAAATTTCGAAAACCTTGCTGATATTTGGAAGGAGACTTATTGCCCTTAGGTTTCTGGGATTAGTAATATCTTTATCTTTTTTAGGTATGACTACCACCTTAGCCATTTTCCAGGCATGTGGAAAATAAGAATTATTCAACATATTGTTAAATAGAGTTAAATATTCCATAATTATCAGTTCAGGTATATTCTTTAATATGATATTTGGTATTTTATCTATACCTGATGACAATTTTCCCTTTAACTTATCAAAAATATACATAATTAATTCCTTTGTTACAAAATAGTTCTCCGCAATAGAGTCATTTAAATCATTTGCCCTTTTACAATTATTAAATGTTGTGAATGAGGAGTTATTTGTTTCATACCCAGTTTTTGTTTCCAAAAATCTAGAGAAACAATTTGAAACGTCAATATGTAAACTATTATCTGGGTCAATCTCTTTAAAAGAATGAACCGATTCTAGAACAGCGCCAATCACATTAAGCACCTGATCCTGATCACTTATCACAAAATTGTTGCCTTCACTATCTTTTTCCAACTCATTAGAATTAATCCCCACATTCCCAAGTAAACTTTCATCTTCTTCTGGAATCTTAAGTATTTCCAAATTCAAAGGTTTTGTCGGTCTGAATTGTTGCCTTACCTCACTGAACATGTTAGAACAATTTTTCGTACTGAAATTCTGAAGTTTATTCTGGAAATGTGTGTTTACTGCTATAACAAAATTGTCATTTAGTAACTTTCTAATAAGTTTCAGTTTAGCTTTAAGTTGAACAAGTTCCAATGGACTAACGATCGTTTCCAATCTGTTATGTTTCTTAATAGATGTAATAATTTTACTCTTTTCAGATTGTAATTTTCTAATTATTCTATTACTAAATTTTTCAGTTGAATTAAATCTTTCATATTTCGGAACAGATTTTTCCATAGAATTTATTATATGAACGTTTAATTTATTAAGATAAAAATCTATTTCAGTATTAGTCAGATTTATATTATTCGGGGCTCTGTCACAAGCATTAAATTCTTCAATTAATATATTTCTAAATTTTCTCCAGTTAGTTCTCTTAAAATTAAATTCTGAAGTTGGATCAGTCCTAAAAAATGTGAGGAGATTATTCACTTCGTGATTTAAAATACATATTTCTAATGCATTGTGGTCACTATCGTAATCTATTGTTCTCAAGCAGTTCAATGTATTATTTTCTCTATGCACAACTAACCGAGAGTCGGCGATACATAAGTCCAAAAACGATCCGCATCGTGGGTAAGATGGTGAAGTTGAAGCATATAAGGAACACCCAAATTTAATTTCGTTGCATGAGAGCCATTCTTTTAACATATTGCCCTTTGAGTTAGAATTACTATTACCCCAGTCACCATGTTTGGCATTTAGATCCCCCGACAAAATATAAAAATTGTTCAGGTCTTGTAAATTCAAAGCTTCGAACAATCGAAGTAATTCATTTTTAAAGTGACTACTATTGTTACCCGATGGGTAATATGCAGATATAATAAACAATGTTTTATTTGACTGTAAAGGTATCTTTATGATACATGTTTCCAAACATTCGAAATTATTAATTATTCTATTTGTATATTCGCTATATTTTAAACAACTTTTAATTAAAATTGCAGTACCACCTCCTCTTTTTGCATTAACTCTATCTTTTCGTATCATATTATATTCTTTAAATGAAATCTTATGTCTAAAATTCAGTTTGGTTTCATTCAAAATGACTAGGTCTGGGTTATGTTTATCTACAAAGTTAGATAGATCAAGTCTCCTACTTAATTTTATTAATGAATTAACATTTATTTGAAAAATTTTAAGATTTTTTACAATTGTTTCAGCCATTATTAAATCTTAGTTTTCTAACATAGTAAAAATAGTATCTATTCTAGATGGCTGTATCTGAAGTTGTTTTTGCAAAATAATTATTTGATTTGAAAGATTTTGAATAGCATTATTAAATTCTTCTAATGCCTTATATATTGGGTTTATGGTGTTATTATTTTCCGTCTGTACAGTGTTGTTTTTTACGATATTTGCAAAGCTTATGTTTGCTTTGACATTATCTGGAGAAATATTTGTCCTTTTCTGGGTTAAATTTTGCCTTTTCATACGAAGTTTTTGCTGAAGGCTCTTATATTTTTCAAATCCTTTATAAGAGGCTGGATGTCCATATTTATTGCACAGTACGCAAAATAGTTTTTCCCTTTCATTTGGAGGCACCTTTTCGAGGGTACAATTTCCTATTTCGTGCATTTGACACAACGAGATGGTAAATAGCAATTTGCTGCAGTGTGAAAAAAATTTTGGCAATTCCTACATTGAGGAATTTCAGGTTTCCTTAGAGGTTCCCAGCGAACACAACGATATAGTAACCCTTTGATAAGTTTCAGTTCTTGGACTTTACTTTCATTGCTTATTTGGACAAGAAACAGGGGTAGGTCGTATCCATTAACATTTTTCTTCGTAATAAATTGACTAACTTTAACGAATTTTAAATGTTCATTTTCAAATTTACTTAGTTCTTCAGAAATTAGCATTATATCTGTGTTAGCACTTAGGCCTTTTAATACATATGTTTTTGTTTTAATGTTTTTGGGGGTAAAAGTAAAAAAATTTACTTTTGTTTTTTCTAAATAAGCTTTAACCCGTATATAGTCGTTCATAGATGACATAAATAATGCAATTTTTTTATTTTGAAATTCTTTTATTTTAAATGTGTTTATTTTAAGTCCATTATTAATAAATTCAATTAGCTCGTTAGCATCAACATCAAAAATATTTATAGGTGGTATTTTTTTATTTTTGTTTTGATTCTTATTTGTTGATTTTTCAGTATTAATATCATTCTCATTATTATTAGAGTTATTTATTGGAGCATTTTTTGATGTTGTTGGATTATCATGTTGAACATGTTTTTCGAATTTTTCTTGATATTCTTTATCACATTGATCATCGCGATCAAGAACAGCATAGTAATTATTCTTTAGTTGTTTTGACATTTTCTCACATTGGGTATTGCTTTTTCGCTATCTCTCAATATTTTGAGTAAATGAGGGGATTATTAGATTTTTTTCATTATTTAATTCAGAGTTTGGAGCATCAAGCTCACTCATTATTTTTATAACGGATTATTTAGAGTCTATTTCTCTTTTGTTTTTAAACGCAAAAAATAATAAATGATTTATTTAGTTATAATAACACAACGTAAATAAAAAGAAATACTCATTAAAAAAATGAAATAAATTGTGATCTCCGCTAAACGTCCGTCTATCATGACAGTCACGAGATAACTCTCGTGGACAACTTCAGCAGTATAACTCAGGTGCGCCATTCGAGCGGATTGCGATGGATGTAGCAGGCAATTTCCCTGTCAGTGATGCTGGAAACCGTTACGTTCTAGTGGTTATGGATTATTTCAGCAAATTGCCAGAGGTATATGCAATACCCAATCAGGAAGCTAAAACGGTTATAAGCGTATTTGTGAACAACTGGGTGTGTCGCTATGGTGTTCCACTGGAGTTGCACTCGGATCAGGGTAGAAATTTTGAATCCGCCGTATTCAAGGAAATGTGCGACTTATACGGAATAAGAAAAACCAGAACAACGCCACTGCATCCTCAATCTGATGGCATGGTCGAAAGATTCAATCGCACCCTGGAGGAATATTTAAGAAAAGTGGTCAGTGCACACCAGAAGGACTGGGATGAACACATTCCAAAATTTCTATTGGCATACAGGTCAGCTGTTCATGACTCGACCTCTCGAACACCTGCAAAAATTGTCTTCGGGACAGAACTCAAGTTGCCTGGCGATTTAGAATTCGGTATTAAGCCCTCATCAAATAATGAAAACACTTCCCAAGAGCAAGATGACCTTAACGAACTTCACGAATTCGTACGCAGACGAATAAAAATGACCAGCGACAAAATGAAAGCCAGATACGATCGAGCAGCGAATTCTGAGGGATTTAATGAAGGCCAACTTGTACTGCTGTATAACCCACAAAGCAAGAAAGGACTGTCTCCCAAACTACAAACCCATTGGGATGGACCATACAAGGTGATTAAGAAATTAAACGACGTGGTGTGCAGAATACAGAAAGAAAAGAGCCCGAGATCTAAAATGAAGGTCGTACATCTAGAACGACTAGCCGCCTATGGGAGAAGTGAATCTATGCCTATACGGGACGAACAGGCTCAAGCGGGGGGCAGTGTTAGGAAATTGTGCTTGAATTCAAATATAACGATTTTAAGGGCTGATTTAAAAGTAGCATAATGCTTTCAAATAACAGTGCTGTAATAGCAAACTGTAACATATCTGTGGGAATTATTAAATAAAAGCTTTCAGTTGACCATTGATCGCAAGTTGGCAACGCTGTATTCGAATATTCAGTTAAAGAACATTTTAGAAAGTACACCACAGATGGCGTATGCATTAGTAAGATCTAGAATATTCGAGTGCAGATGGCAGTGTTATAAATAGTGGCAGAGGTTGCAGTCGTGAGTGAGTTTATCAGAGACGCTATTTGAATAAACATCAACTGAGTACCTTAAAGTGTGCTGTATTTTTCAAGTGAATTCGTATACATTATAATGTGTTTGTATTTCTGAGAATTTATAAACGTGTATAAAAAAAACATTGAGTGACTATTTAATTCTGTTGTTGTACATTTTAAATAAATGAGTTGTTACAATTTTCAAACTACTAAACGTATTTTATTCGCAATCAAAAGTATCCGGTTTATTTAAAGGAAATAAACAAACGTTTTGAAAAGGTTAAACGTAACAACATTTTAAATAAAAACGAATTGATTGCTTGGCAATCAATCAAAGAGGTTATTATCGGGTTGTTGGGTAAAAATAGGTCTGACAGCTATCAGAGATCTGTTAACGCAATGATGAATGCTTTTTCCAAAATAGGCGTTAATATGTCGCTCGAAATTCATTACCTACATCATCATCTAGACTACTTCGGCCAGCAACTAGCGACCGAATCAGATGAACAAGGTAAATGGTACCACCAAATTGCAATGCCAATTGAAATGAGGTAATTTTTAATATACATATATTTTTTTTCCCAATACATTTTAAAACAAATTTTGCAGATATCTAGGAAAAAAGTCTCGCGATGCTGTATTAGCGGAAATTTGTTGGTGGAGCAAGAACTTGCATTACGATGATGAAGGAGAAGAAAACACAGGAAGTGAACTACAAAATTTGTCTACTTCAAATTATGGTTCTACAGAGCATCCACCAGAGCAGAAAAGACCTCGAACTATATAATGTAGTTCATTTTTATATAAACTATGTAAAAAAAAATATAAATTAAATTTTAAAAATTAAATATATATGAAGAATTTTTACTCAAAAAAGCTGAACTTTAAAGGCGCATAACTTTAAAATACGAGCTAACTTTTTAAAACCCTTTGGGGGTTTTGGTCTACTGATGTTCTACAATCACTAGGCTTGCCAGATTTGAAATTGTCAAAAAACGTACATCGAAGTTAAAAAAGCAGTAAAATTGAGTAAAAAGAAGTACAATTGTTTATTTTCAAAATTTATTTAATTCAATAAAAAAACTAACAAAAAATAGTTCACAACAGTAACAATGAAGAACATAAAAAAAGAGATCATAACTACATATTTCTATTTAATATAAAAAAATGAACTTAAAATTTAATTTAAATCAGTTTTTGTGATTTTAAATCTATTGAATTTATATATATTTCAGACTAGACTAAAAACAATGTATATTATGATAGTATTATTGGTTTCTTAATTTAACTGAATAAAAACTCAAAAACAAATTTTCATTGTTTAATACTTCAAAATTAATTTAAAAAGTATAATTTTAATGGTATACTTTGATATAAGTACATACATACATACATACATACGTACCTTTTTCGGTTATTAAAAAATTGAAAAACTCAGTACAACTGTATTCAAAGATTGTTTTTATTATTAACTCGCTTTCCAAATTTTCTATTAAAAGTTTATTTCGTTCCTTCCTCCAAAAATTATACATTAAACTAAAAATTCGTTCACTGGCTGCATTAGAATGAGGAATTGAAAAGGCGAATCAACAAATCTTTTCAAAATTAGGAAATCATCATTCATTTAAGAATTCTTTCCATTTTTCTTCTGCATTTTTTTCTTTTTCAATGTTTTCAGCAAATGTTTTTAATGATATATGTAAATTCGTCAAAAAGTTGATCTAAATCAATATTTTTGATTGAAAATAATGTAATTAAGATGGAAAATTTAAGTTTTTCAAACTTATTATTTTCTAAATTGAAACGACCTTTTATATAAGTACTTATATTCAATAAAAACTCTGCTGAGCGTTTTTTTAAAAAGACAAATCTCTTGCTGATTATTGCAACTGCTACATACACGTTCGGTTAAAAACCCATAGAAACCCCCAATTTTCATCCTGCTGTTGTTCAAATTTGTCGTTTAAGTGACATGTTTACCTCTATAAAATTATGGTGATAGTACAAAAAAGTACAAAAAAGGTAGAAAAAAAGTACAAAAAGAAGTACAGATACTAAAAAGAAGTACATTTGCGTTCTTCTTTAGGGGTTATGCAATTAACTAAAAAAAAGTACGTGTACTGCTGAAAACAGTACGTCTGGCAAGCCTAACTATCACTTCCCGTTGGTCTCATTCGGGAAAGATTTAATGACCCGAAATTTGATGACATGTGACATGTTTACCTCTATAAAATTATGGTGATAGTACAAAAAAGTACAAAAAAGGTAGAAAAAAAGTACAAAAAGAAGTACAGATACTAAAAAGAAGTACATTTGCGTACTTCTTTAGGGGTTATGCAATTAACTAAAAAAAAGTACGTGTACTGCTGAAAACAGTATGTCTGGCAAGCCTAACTATCACTTCCCGTTGGTCTCATTCGGGAAAGATTTAATGACCCGAAATTTGATGCACAGTGTTATTATCTAAAAGAAAACGTATTTCATCTTCTTTAGATTTCATAACTAAGGAAGGTTTTTTTAATGTCTGTTTTATGTTTTCAAATGAATTCTGTTGTGCTAAAATGTGGCTAATAATAAAGCTCAAATCATCCATTTTGTTTTTTTTAGCAGCAAAACGTGCAGACATTAAAATTCTGAAAGGGTAATTTTTGAGTCTATTGCTAACATCAGGTATGCGCTTACGTTTGCTACGATCTGACATTTTTTCATAATTCAATATTGGACGTCCAGCTTTATCCAAACTTCGCTGCTTTAAATCTGGAACAGAAAATTGGGAATCTAACCAATTTTTAATCAAAACAAATTATTCAACTAGTAATTAAGTTGTAATAAAGTTGTTAAAATGAAAGATTAACGAAAAAACTAAAGTTTTAACTGATTTTCTTAGAATTTCGACATTTTCAGGACTAATAGTTTGGATATTCAATTGTTAAAACTATAACAATAAATGAATATATCTAACGGTAATAAAATACTATTTTACTCAAGTTTTTTTTTTCAGAATAACTATAAATATCGGACATTCGACTATAGTTAATATAACTTATAAATATAAAAAGGCGTTAAACAGATATTGAATTTGTCATTTTTTTAAATGTGAGACTAATATCTGCCAATTTTATCATCAAAATGTTATACATATTACTAAAAATTTATTTAAAATTTTTCATTAAATTTTTACATGGTAAACATATCCTAAGTTTTAACAACTATTTTTATATTATCGGCAATAACTCTTAAGTTTATGAACGGTCGCAGACTGTCGCAAAATTTTGGACAGAGAACATTTCAATGCGTCGATTGGTGCTATAACCATTAAAATATCCTCTGGCACTGCTTGGCACTAGGTTTTGAAACTTAAAGTTTGTTACGCGCCGGATACAAGCTGAATAATAAAAATTTTTATACATTTCCAAAACTCAAGTTGTTATACCAAAAATAAAATTGTTGAGGAGGCATGAAGAAGATTTCCCAGCTAGCCACAGAAAAGGTAAATTTGGTTCTCATCCCATCAATTCTATTGCACGTAAACACGTAACACACTAACCATGCCAAAGATAATAGCAACAGTGTGCAAAAAGAAAAATATATATATCAGAAAACTTTAAGAAAAAATCGCAAAACTAACCATGGCAAGTTGTTGAGCCATGTAGGGTACATTGGTTCCCTCCCACTGACTTAAGGTCAGACGCCTTGACAGGAAAAGTACCCCGAATGTTATACCTGTCCCTATATTAGACATGATTATTACTTACAAGAATTCATATTTTGTATTGTGTACCATTCCCCTTTGAAATTATTTAAAATTGCATATTGTTTGTTTATAATATTACAAAAACACTATTTATTTGATTCATTTCAAAATTACCGATATATGTATATCAAAACGAAAGAAAAGATTTTCAATTATAAAAACAATAATTGAAAATATTTAGAGATTAAGTTAACATTAATTTAAATAATTAGGTTTAATTATAATTAATAAAAATAAAAGAAATATTAAATTACTCACAAAACTTTTGCAGATTTGCACTTATTTTGGTGTATGTTTAATGTAGAGTTGTCTGCAGCATCAATAGGTGGGCCCAGCAATTATTGCATGAAGATATTGTTGTACTGATTGTTAAATTATTAATAAATGTTAATCTATATTCAAGAAAAAAGATTAGTACAAAATAGCAAATTTACTCAAACTCTTTTGAGATGTTTTGTTTGTAAATGTTTAAAAATTTCAATTAAATTACATAGTTTTAGATTTTTATGAATTTATGACATGTTATGGAAATTATTTCAATTTAATATTTAATTCAAATTATTTTGTTTTAATTTAATTTTTAGGATTTCTGAATATTTTAATGCAAATTATTTTTAATTTTTAATTCAAATATTTAGTTTTTTATTGAATTAAAAAAAAAATTCTTTTAATTTTTAGGATTTATAAATATTTTAATGCCAATTAAATTTGATTTAATTTGTTAACATTTCTAAACTTAATATTTTAATAATTTTAAATTCTACGTTGTTTTGAATTTAATTTAGTGATATTTAATTTAATATTTAAATTATCAGTTTTAAAATTTAAATTTATATACTTTTTTTTTATTTTAAATCAATTTTAATTTAGTATCTAATATTTATTTATTTAATTATTCAATTAATTAATTTATCTATTTATATTTGCAATAACTTTGATTTTAAATTCATTTTAATTTAGAATTATTTAATTTAATCACTTTAATATTTAGTTCATATTAATTATATTTTCAATTTAGCAGAATTAATAATTTGCATTAGAATATTTTAAATTTTCAAATCAATTAATTGGTTATTTACATGATTTTCACTTTACTTCAGATTTGGTTTAGCATGATCTTTAATTTAATTAATTTTATATTCAAAATTGTTGACTTTAATTTAAAATTTAACACATTATTACTCAAAATTATATTTTAAATTACTTTGTTGTTTGGTTTACATTAATTACTTTTTGTTTAATTTTTCAATTGTTTTTTTTATTCGCATCGATATCAATTCAATATTTTTTTAAATTTCAATATTATTTAAATGTTTTTCAAATTTCTTTTGTTTGACAAATTTTAATTTTTGCTTCTTTAGATTTTTGATTTGATTTTGTATATAATTTACATGTTTGTAAATTGGTTTAAATAAGGTTAAACAATATTATATTTTAGAAATAGTTAGTAAATTTTAATCGATGATGTGAATGATTGATTAGAATGAATTAAAATTACATGAATGAATTATGATTTTTGTAATAAATAAAAGATTTTGGATTTTAATTCACATTTTTTTGTATAAATTCATTTTTTTTTAATATTCTTTAATCTTTTTAGTTTTTTCTTTTGTTATGGAATAATTATATTACAATATTTAATTTTAAGTGAATTTGAATACTATGATTTAATTTTAATGTAAGATTTTAAAGCAATATTTTATGTTTTTATGTTTAATTAATTAATGGCCAAATAAGTTGTATATGTAACTAGTTTTAGGTGAATTTATAAATTTAAATTGTTTGAAAAAAGGAATTTGGCTTTATATAACATTAATTTTAAGTAATTAGTGTAATTATTAATTTTAATTAAATTAGATTTAATAATTTAAGTTAAACATTAGCATAATTATAATTACATTTGTTTTATGACAATAGCAGGGGAAAGAAATTACAAGTACCTAATTAAGAGTACTTAGGCAGAAATTAGAAATTTCGTTGTAAATTTAATTTTGTTTTTAAATTTAGGAATTAATAAATTCCAAAAATAATTACGTTTTAAGTTTCGAACAATAATAAAAATGTTTTGTTTGCAATTTATGATAAATTGACTTGCAAAATGGAAGGCTTGCACGTGGTTTATGGTGTCGTGAAGACCACGCGCGCTTTCTTTTCGGTGTGAGTTTTGGAATCTTCTGGAACTTGACAGGAAAGATTTCTGGATTTGTCAAAGAAAACTATGTGTTCAATAAAACACTTGTGAGATTCTAAGCGATGTGATGAAACTTTATTTTAGGAGCACTTATAAAGATTTGTGTGGTGGAATACTCCCACGTGATGAAACTTGACGTGTCAGGTTCCTTTCCTAAACCAAGAAAATTCCTACATTAATTCAAAATGTCTTTACCACTAGCCATAGTTTGGAAGCTTACCATCAATGTTCTCCAGTAATTAGGTGATTATATAATGGTAAAATAGGCCACTGATATTTTCACAAAAAAAAATAGGCCACTGATAATTACACAAATTACTTTTATTTAAATATGTCAATTTACCACTTTTAATTTCTCCTCGGTTGATGTTTAATGCTCAACGTTTACTGATTTAATGACTTGGTTACTGAAAAAATATAAAAGACAAGTCAAAGTCAAGCGTCTTTTCAAAAAAAAAGAAGTCCCGTTGCATTTCACAAAATATAAAAAAAAATGTTGGGTCTAATACAGGGAAAGGCAAAACATGGGCGCCGCGTTTTTCATTTACTCTTCTCTTACGTACGTGTACACACGCATTGTAGAGAAATAAACAACTTTTAATCAGTACAGCTTGAGAACTCAAACAAGCAGGTTGTGTATCGTTTTTTTATTGCACAATTTAAGAATCAGCGTTGCCAGTGAAAAAAAAAATGTCCCAACTTTTGAAGATGTATGATGAACAATATGAGATTTTACATTTTTAATTGGGGAAAAGAGACGAAAGTTTACTGGCAACACCGATTCGAGGTGAGAGCGGAGAGAGTGTATAACTAATACAGTCGTAAAATGCAATAGTATAGGTTGCCTTTCCCTGGTCTAATATAAACAAACTATAGTAATGAAACAACATTACTTACTTCTGAGTGTGATGAACGAAGTGAAAAAAAACACAAGAAATTTACTTTAAAAGGCACATGCAAAAAAAACTACAAAAAAAAATAATCTGCTCTCTTTGAAAGAAGCTGTATCGACAGCAAGCAATAAAAAACTGCATGTGTTCTTTTGTACAAAAAAAAACACAAGAGTAACAAAAGACACTCAACAACAACCACGTACATAGAGTTTTATTATTATTGTAGTTAGTTAAATTATTGCAACTCTTAAATGGTGTTTAATCAAAATAAAGAGTGCAGCATACATACATACTTATATACAAATATATGCGTGTAAGAAAAAAACCAATGTGTAACCTTGAAATTTAAAATTCTTTGTTTAATAGAAATTTGGGAAGTAACCCTCACTAACAATCAACCCATGACAATGAAATATATCAATTTATTTCAAATATTAAAATAAATGTAAATTTTCCAAATAGAGATCATAAAATCGTAACAAGTTTTTGGAAAAAAATCATATTTATAAGGTTTAAATAAAAAATTTTTAATAATTATCTTCAAATTACTAATAATTTTCATTTTTATTTTAAGCTCCAGTTCCATCTGTTTAATTAACTATCATTTCAACATTACATTTTTTTGTTGGACTTGAACGACACTATACACATATGAAACCTGAGAAATTTCAAATTTCAAAAAAATTATTTAAATAGTTCTGCTCATTAGTTTTTCTTTATATGGATATCAAATGAAAGGGGACAATTTCTAGAAGTAGATAATTTTTTTTATTTTTACTTTTCAGGACGAAAAGTTGTAAAAAATGTCTTTTGAAAAATGTATCCTTTTATATGCTTGAGAATTTCCAATATATTTTTCTAAAAAAAAATATGTTGAAACCATGCATATACTTTAACACATGCTTAAATTTCGTTCTTATAGCTTTATAAGTTAAGCCTAAACAGAAAAAAACATATTATTAAGTTCATTAAAAAAAATACTTTTATCGATACAGCAATTAAGATTACAAAAATATTAGATAGTACTTTTTGGACTTGAACAAGTCCACATACACATGAAACTGGAGATCGTATATAGTAAATCTGCGTTCTCAGTTTTTAATTTTCTGATCCTTTCTTCTTTTTAAAGGACTTCAAAGTTTCAAGAATGTACAAATTTATAAAAAATTAAATAAATATTTTTATAAATGTTTGTCAATATGTGTATCAAATAAAAAAAGACAATCATTGGAAATGAAACAAAAGAGTTACTTAAATTTTATTCTTTCATATTTTAGTATAATTCTAACAAATTCCCAATTAGTACCAGCAAGAACAATTATTATAATTATTATAAGAAGTGTATTTTCAGTGACATATTCACACCCATTTCACCGAAGTTGAGAACGAGATTGCGGACGATTTCTTCGTAGTTTCCAGATTTTCTATTACCTAAGAAATTTTCTATTATGGCATCTAAACTCCTCCAACTATTTTTCTCAAAAGGTGATAGGTTTGGAAATTCCTTGCAATTTAACAATTTTTTTAGTTGGGGTCCATTAAAAACACCTTAAAGTATAAAAGATTACTTAGGTTAATACAATAATATAAGTATTTAGCAATCGAACCTACCGGCGTCAATCTTTGCTTCGCTTAATTTGGGAAAAAAATTTATCAAGTGCACCATAGCTGCAGTGTCAACGTCGAGTGCACGAACAAAATTTCTTATAAGTCCCAATTTAATGTGTAGCAGCGGAAGTATTATTTTTGATGACGGCACGAGCGGAATATTCTCAATGCTATCCTGTCCAAGCTGATGAACAATACGAGGCTGCCATTTGTGGTCGGTGTAATGAAGATCTTAGCGCCGACCTTCCCAAAGACACAAACAACATTGGTGTTTGGCAAACCCTTTTTTTAAACCCATTAAAATGGCAACTATTTTCGGGTCAGAACAAATCATCCAACAATGTCGGTCATAATTTATTAATTTTAGAATAGCGCTTATATTTTCATAATTTTCTTTAACATCTGTACCATTAATAATTGGCACTGATACACATTACCTACGTGAAGCAACACACCTTTGAGGCTCTTCGTTGATCCATCTATAAAGAGGCGCCATTCATATGGGTCATAGGAATGGCCAATAGTTTCGAAAAGTTTTCCAACATCATATGCGTAAGTGATGCCAGTTTGGTCATCCACTTTGAAACATGCGTCAAATGATTGCTCGTTTGACCGCTTTCAGACTGATGTTACCCAAAAATCTTCAGAAACCAATTTCCACTGTTGTAATCGGGAACCTAATACTTCAGCACTTCTTTGCGAAATATTTGTGTCACGCACGAGATCATCAAAATCCGTTTGGGTTATAAAATGCGGCGATGGATCGGCTAGCATATTTCCTATTGGTAAAAATTCCGAATAAAGTTCTGATCTAGAGCCGATACTCAGTAATTCTAAATCATCACATGGAATTGTGCGAACCTCTTCCGATGGAGCCTTTGGATTTGATGTTGAACGTAGTACCGCGGGCTGCACTGAATCACATTTATGGTAAACGATTTTCTCCCTATCTTGATTCTTCAGCCTGATGGTATTCGGCTGATTTCGGCAAAAGTAACACAAATCGCGCGAATGCTCACTCCGCTTCAACCAAATTACCCCTTGTAACAATAATTGCACACAACTTCTGGTATACCATGCCTTCGGAACCATGTTTATTAAAAAATATTGTTCATACTTATCCACAAAATCCTTTGTTACATTTTTTTCTTTATTAAAAGGTACAAATAAACCACAAACAACACAAAATTTGTTTTTATTAGGACATTCCATATTACTTTTTAAAAATTACCACTTATTAAAAATTATTTATAAGAATTTTGACGTGTCAATTCAAAACTACTATATGCTTGATGTTACATAAGATATTTAACTTTTTATATACAATGTATCCTGATAAATAAAAACGAATTAACTTTTAATAGACTCAACCCTTTTTTAAAATTAGTAGGAAAATTATCTGGGACATGAAAGAAAAAATGTTTAAAGGATTTTCCTTGAAATTTTTTGTCCTGAAAAATTAAAAAAATATTGTTTCCATTTCTGGTGACCGTCTTCTTTTATTTGACAAACATTTATAAAAATATTTATTTAATTATTTATAAATTTGTACATCCTTGAAACTTTGAAGTCCTTTAAAAGAGAGAAAAGATCACAAAATGAAAAACTGAAAACGCAGTTCTACTATATATGACATAAGGTTTCATATGTATATGGTCCCGTTCAAGTCCAATAATTGCTGTCGCACGGTGTTATATAATATTTTTGAAATATAAATTATATTCACAAAAATATGAAAATTATGTCATTTGTAAACAGTGACCCACAATGATACAAAATTTTACTGGTGTAAAGCTCGAAGTCCCCAGACTTGAAATATATAACTTTTTTTCTTCTCACCTGAAATGGACTTTTTGCCAAAAAATTACACCAACCGTTGTCGATTTTGCAACGTCGTTTTTCCCTCAGTGTACATACGCCATCTGTGGTGTACTTTCTACAATGTTCTGTAACTGAATACTCGAATTCGAATATACGGTCGCAGCAAACAGTGTTGTCATACTTACGATCAATGGTCAACTGAAAGCTTTTATTCAATGTTAATATTGCCCACAGTTATGTTAAAGTTTGGGCACTGCTATTTGAAAGCATTATGCAACTTTAAATCAGACGTTGAAATCGTTATATTTGAATTCAAGTACAATTTCGTAACAATATAATATTTTATTGGTATTTATTGGTTTGAGGTAACTCCTCTTCCCAATAAATTGAGTGTGTTTCCAAATAAAACACAAACAGGTTTCATATAAACCTAATGAACAAGCTTCTTGCTTTATTGAGTTCTTACTTATAACTAACTTACTAACTATAAAACAAATTTCATGAACTTAGTTCTGGCAAAAAAAAGTTAAGTACATAAAAACAGTAATTATAGAAAAAACAAGTAAGAGTGCTATATTCGGCTATGCCGAATCTTATATACCCTTCACCTTTGTTGTGGATGCATTATTATTTTTTATAATTAGTATATAGGTTGTATGTACATTGCCCACTTTCAGCGTACAGCATCCTAAATTTAGCAAGAACACAAAAAACAACAACAACGCCAAACGAAACAGAACACCAAAAGAAAAAACAAAAACAAAATACGCAAGGCAATGAAACCAACACACATCCAAACATACGTTTAATTGTATAAAAAACAACAACAACGCCAAAAGAAACAAAACACAAAAGAAAAACAAAATACGCAAAGCATGCATATTCAAACATAAGATTTGTTGATTTTTTGTCAAAAAAACCAACACACAACCAAACAAAAGTTTAGTTGTATAAAAAACAACAACAACATACGCAAAGCTTGCACATCCAACCATACGTTTTGTTGTTTTTTTGTCAAAAAAACCAACACACAACCAAACAAACGTTTAGTTGTATAAAAAACAACAACAACGCC
The DNA here is from genome assembly GCF_958450345.1 of Calliphora vicina. NCBI lineage: Eukaryota > Metazoa > Arthropoda > Insecta > Diptera > Calliphoridae > Calliphora > Calliphora vicina. The sequence continues at coordinate 68,374,196 of NC_088780.1, read as the reverse complement.
AAAAGAAACAAAACACAAACAAAAAACAAAATACGCAAAGCTTGCACATCCAACCATACGTTTTGTTGCTGTTTTGTCAAAGCATGCAATACATTGTGTTTTTTGATGAAATTTTCAGAGGTTGTCTCGGATTTTTGCTCATATCTCCGTTATTTATGGACGGATTTTGCTGATTTTAAATAGCAAAATTCTCGAAAGTATGTCTGACAGAATTGTTGAAGATTTGGATCCCGGAGATATCTGGGGCCTTCAGAAAATTGATTTCAACAGACAGACGGACATGGCTTAATCGACTCCGCTATCTATAAGGATCCAGAATATACATATATACTTTATAGGGTCGGAAATGAAAAATGTAGAAATTACAAACGGAATGACAAACTTATATATACCCTTCTCACGAAGCTGAAGGGTATAAAAAGGTCGCTAATTTCAAAGCGAATTTAAAAGAGTTCATGAGGAAAAATAACAATTCAAAGAAAATGATAAATAAAAAGAGAAATAATATTAAAGTTTAAATACAAAGAGAGATTTTGATACACCCAAAGAAAATGGGTAATCTTTGTTGAACTGGCTTCAACATACTCCCGCGCAAATTGTTAGTGGCAAGTACAGCCATGCCATTGTCCTGTGATGACCCAACCAAAAATTGAGCGCTGGGCATTTGGGAGTCCTTCATCTTCTAGGATTTCGTATTTGGACATTATGACTGCTAACGTGTTATGGCCAATAATACCGTCAACTTCGCGGCACATAGCAAATTTAGGGTGTGCCTTTTGGTTTAGAAATTTAAAATGCTCCTCCAGCCGGGGGTCTGTAATTGGTGGTGGGACAATTACATCAGCATCCTTCAGCAACAAATTCCAACGAGCGATGGGGCCATAGTGTTTACGGGGTTCATATGTTGGGGCGATATCGAATACACCAAACTCTTCCGCTCCTCGACGATAATCGGGTGTGAAATTCGGAAATAAATTGGCCACGCTTCTTATTAAAAATGAGCATTCCCTCTTCGGGTCCAACAACAAATTGACCCACATACGATTTCCCTTATGGATTAAATTTACTCTTACGAGTGGTGGAATGATATTTGACCAAAAAGGTGGCAATGTTGGCAATTCGTCTAGCGAATATGAGAGATCATGGGGATCGTTCTTTGGGTATTCTTCTTCTATTTTCTGCGTAGTTTCTTCGACTGGTATAGGCCTGGTCTCTTCGACAGGAATATGAGCATCAGTTTCTTCCTCAAAACTGGAAGATATGACGTCATGGGGACGCTCACGGTGCACCATTGAATGATGTTTGGCACCACAAATTGCGCAACGGTTGGTCGATTCGCATGCAGGACGTGGATGCGTGTGTGCTAGGCAATTTAGGCAGTAGTTCCATTTAATGACATATTGTCTTCGGGCTTCTACCGACTTAGATACAAACAATTGACAGTGTCTGAGTGCGTGATTTTTAAGGCACAAATTACAACGTGGCATAGTGTTGGCTAGAGAGGAAGAAGAGAAAAAAATATATATACTGTGTTATTAGAAATTTTGTTTTGCGACTTTTTTCTTTTCTATGTGTGGCTTAAATTTTTAAATCAGGTGGATTAATTTAAAGATTTGTTTGGAATTTTATCATCAATGTGAGAGGTTGGTAAAATATACAATTTAGCAATGGAACGTATTATAATACCATTTTGTGTTTTGATCTCTGCAACTCGTACTTTACTGTCTTTTCTGTGGATGACTTTAGTAATGCGTCCCAGACGCCACTCAGTGGGTGGTAATAAATCATCTTTCACGATGACGAAGTCGTTTGGCTTAATGTTGTGTTGTTCTGCTTTCCATTTGACTCTTCGTTGAAGCTCGGTTATATATTCGTTTTTCCAACGACGTGCAAATATATGTTGTAGAGCTTTTAGACGATCCCAGCGTTTAATAAAACTGACGCTTTCTAACGGAGGTTCTTCAGGAGCTTCAGGTGGAGCTATAATTGGTGTTTTTTAAGAATTCATTATGACTTTTTAGTAGAGCTAAACTGGCTCCAAGAAAATTTCTACCATTATCAGAAAACATTGTCTTTGGAAAACCTCTGCGTCCAATGAATCGGTCGAAACAAGCTAAGAATGCGTCGGTAGTGATATCTGAACAAGCTTCTAAGTGTACTGCTCTAGTGGAGAAGCAAACAAATATGGATGCATAACCTTTCATTAATTTCGCGTTGCGTAAATTGGATGCTTTTAGATTGAACGGACCGTCGAAGTCAACGCCAGTATAAGTAAACGGCAATGAAAAATTTACTCTTTCGGGGGGAAGTGCGGCCATTATTTGGTGTTGAACTTTATGCTTGTAGATAGTGCAGGTTTTGCAATTCCGAATACATTTTCTTACCAAATTTTTAAGTCGAGGCATATAAAACCCATGTCGTATAGCCCTTAGCATAATATAGTGTTCAGCGTGAAGCAAAATCTTGTGTGTGTAGTTGAAAAAAAGAGTAGCAAAGTGTGATTTTTCAGGAATTATTATAGGATGGCGTTCCTCGAAACTAAGTCCATAATAACTTAGTCTACCTCCAACACGTAACAAACCATCTTTGTCCACAAATGGACTTAAAGTCAGTAATCTGCTCTTTCGGTTTATAGGCCTTTTGTGTTGAAGACATTCGTATTCTTTACAGAAGTTATGCATCTGAGCTATTAATATCAAACGATTTTTCACAAATCGAATTTCCTTTGTTGTTATGAAATCTTCGGTTTCAAATTGACGTTTTCGAATGCGATGAATGAATCGAAAACAATAACTAACAACTCTAAGTGTTCTGGAGAAAGACGAAAATCTTTTAATTATGACCTCAGCATCAATTTCTTCGTGGGGAACAATGTTTTTGTTGCGTGCATCCACTGGTGTAGCTTTCAGGTGAAAAGTTGAGACCTTTTTTGTCTCCAAGTCGGTTGGATCAAAATCTCGAGGTTTTGGACAATATTCACAGGGCTGGGTTAGCCAGGTGGGTCCATGCCACTATCTTTGATTCTCAAAGAGTTCTTGGGGAGAGCAACCACGAGTACCAAGATCCGCAGGGTTGTCTTCCGTTTTCACATGTTTCCAGTGACTATTGCTGGCAATACTTATTATTTTTGTTACACGATTTGCAACAAACGTTTTTAAAGAGTGTGGCGGTTTTTGTAGCCATCCGAGGACTATAGAGGAGTCCGTCCACAAATAAAGTTCATAGGGGAACTTTGCGTTTTCCATTAGCCCTTTCGCTAACTTTGAGAGTAAAACCGCTCCACATAATTCAAGTTTAGGGATTGTAGTCTTTTTTATTGGGGCAACTTTAGTTTTTGCTACTAGCAAATTACAATTTATTTCTCCATGAGATGTTGAGGTTCGTTGAATCTGATGAATCTGATGAATCGCAAAAACCGTGAATTTGTATTTGATGAGTCGGTGTGAAATATACCCATCTAGGAATTCTCAGTGAGGAGATTTGTGGTAAATTTTGTAAAAATGTGTTCCATTTTACCAGTATATGCGGTGGGACACTCTCATCCCAGCCTGCCTTAAGTTCCCATAACTCTTGCATCAAGAGTTTAGCTATTACCACAATTGGACCTAGCCAACCTAGAGGGTCAAATAGCTTTGCAATAACCGATAAAATTTGCCTTTTCGTGGGGGAGAGCGAAATTTGGTTCGGTTCTACTACATAATAGAAAAAGTCTGACTTCGCATTCCAGCGAATTCCCAAGGTTTTAATGGTGCTAGAATCATCAAACTTTAAGAAATCTTCATCAAGAAGATCCTCCCGGGCCAAGTTATTCAGTAGAAAACTGTCATTGGCTGTAATTTTCTTCAAGGGGAAGCCTGCTGAATTTAAAGCTCGCGTTATTTGAGTTTGTTTCAATTTCGCTTCCTCAAGACTATGTCCTCCAGACAAAATATCATCCACATAAATTTCGTTCCTCAAAATCATGGATGCTTTTGGAAATGTATATTTGCAGTCGTCACTTAACTGCTGTAGAGTTCTAATTGCCAGGAATGGCGCGCAATTCAATCCAAAAGTGACTGTTTTCATTTGGAATGATTTCACAAAACTATCCGTCTCATTACGGAAAAATATCTGCTGATATGGCTGATCAGATTTATGCATCACAATTTGACGGAACATTTTTTCAATGTCGCCGGTCATACATGGGCACACTGCATTATATTTCTAATGCATTAAGCATTGCAGTATTCAGTAAATTTTTACTGGTAATGAAATTTAGATTGCATTACCAGTAAAATTTTACTGATTACTGAAAAAATTTTCAGTATTCAGTAAAGTTTTACTGATTACTGAAAAAATTTTCAGTATTCAGTAAATTATTTCACGGACTACTGAAAAAAAAATCAGTATTCATCAAAATTTTACTGATTACTGAAAAAAAATTCTGTATTCAGTAAATTTTTACTGAATACTGAAAAAAATCAGTATCATTAAATTGAAGTCTAGTATGCATTACCGGTAAAATTTTATGAATTACATGTTAATATGTATTTGAGGATTTTCGACACACTCTTACTAGGAAAGTAAATGAACAGACATAAAAAAGAATTAATAATATTTATTTTATTTATTGTTAAAAAAATATTTTTGATGAAAAAAAGTTTTTTTTGTTTTCAAATACATAAGTCTTATTTTCCACCGTTAGCTCTTCTTAACACCAACATTTCCAAAATTTGCGTCACTTAGTTTTTGTCTTCTAGAACGATTTACAATTCCAGCGAATGTAAATAATCGCTCTACAGGGGCGGACGAGGGCAACGGGGTATTATATTTTAGAAACACATTTTTAATTGCAGTGTGAGTTTTGAAACAGTTTGTAGTCGTGTCTCGTTCGGCCAGGTATAAAATTGTTTCATGTAGATAATTCCCCGAGTCATTAGAAACACACTGTACACTAACATCCAAGGTGCATTTAATAAGGTGCCATCGGCAGCACAGCTGATTATAGAAATAGTACGCACAAATGTCAAACTACATATATAAAAAATATTCGCCCGTACGCCCGTATGTCAAACTCTATATATAAAAAATAAGTGAATTCGCCTGTATTTATTTCAATTCGCCACTGCTGTCACCTTGTGAAATACGCCTTGCTAACATCTATTTGAAAGAAGTAAATAAATTTCAAAATACATTAAAACAAATATTTAACTGAAAAATAATTACACAAACTTTACCATCGCTGTCTTCCCCAAAATCTAAAAATGAACTTTTCGGGTTTTGTGGTAAAATACGAGTTTCAGCATCGGGTACTTTGCCATATTTTAAGACATAATTGTTGAACATTATCGCAGGATATTATATTTTTGGCAGGCAGTGCCATGAAATTCTTAAAAATAAATTAGTTTTCTTTGGAAATAACCATTTACTATATCTGTGAACTCAAAATTTCGCTCTATATTGAGAATAATTTAAAGCAAATCTTGGGGCACCGGTGACCGCATACGTGAAAGTGTTAATAAACAAAAAATGTAAGTAACAGTTATATTTTGTCAATTGACCGAATTTATTTTTAAATATTTTGTTTAAAACGGAAAGGAAACTGTTATTTATATTTAAAAATAATTTACATAGAATCAGATAGCTACGCAGTGGTGTTGTCGGTAGAACAGTGGACTACAAGATTGACATCGCTGGTTCGAATCCTAGACGTGTTAAGTATTTTTTATATTTTTTTTTAAAACTATTTTAAATTTAAAATATTTTATATTCTCAACAAAAACTTCACTTACTATCCTACAATCAGTCATGACAATTTAGTACTTTTTGTAGCAAAAGTAGTAATATGGGGATTTTCTTGAAGTTGCAACTTGAAAAAATAAAAAGTTTCGTTTAAACCAATTTACAAATTTTCTTCTCTTTTATAAAAATACAAACCACAAGTATACCTATTATTTTTTATGTCGAAAGAAAATAAAAAAAAAAAAACAAAACAAAGAGTGCGTTGTTTACATGCATACATTTTGAATCGAAATATGTATATTTTGTTAATTTGTCTATTTTATTTTTTAAACTGTTTTTCACACGAACAGAAAATAAAGTACATAGTATTTAAAAACGCACAATTAATAAATAAGGGGGTGGTGTTGTGAGTAGAACGGCGACCAGCAAACGTGAGGCCCTCGGTTCAAATCCAGTGGGCTAAGGCTTTAGGTAAATATTTTTACTAATAACATATCTAACATATTTTTCTACTAACATATAATTAATAAAATTTTACCGGTAATTGCATAATCGATTTTAATTTACTGTTACTGATTTTTTTCAGTATTCAGTAAAAATTTACTGAATACTGATTTTTTTTCAGTAATCAGTAAAAAATTACTGATTACTGAATTTTTTTTCAGTATTCAGTAAAAATTTACTGAATACTGTTTTTTTTCAGTAATGATTAAAACTTTACTGAATACTGAACATTTTTTCAGTAATCAGTAAAACTTTACTGAATACTGAAAATTTTTCCAGTAATCAGTAAAAATCTATTTTTACTGAAATTTTACTGGTACTGCAAAGTGCCCATCTATGTCGCCGGTGAAGACGTATTTGTAATAGCGCCAACTAAGCACTATCTGCATCAAATCGGACTGAAGAGGACGTCGTTCAATGAAAATCCGCTATTCTTAGAGGCGTTGAAGACAACCCTAACTTTGGTCGATTTACTTTCTGGTCGAATAACTGCATGGTGTGGTAGAAAATAAGAGAATTGCCTTTCAGAGTTATTTTCTTGGTGAAATACTGGTTCCATATGACCCAAATCAATATATTCTTGAAGAACTTATGATAATTTTCTTTTAATTCGGGGGTCTTCTCGAGTGTTTTTTCCATCCTATAATATTGACCCAAAGCACTGTTCCTTGAAGGACCCAAAAAAATGTCTGTTGGAAACTCTTCTTTAAATGGTAAGCGGACAACGTAGCGGCCATCTGATTGTCTAGTAGACGTTTGGTAAAAGTTTTCACAAAATGAATCTGCTTCAGTTATTATAATATCTTTTCCGACCTCTTCAAGTTCCCAAAACTTTTTAATTTGATCGTGGAGAAGAAAATTATCTGACGTAGACACCATGGTTGTGAACGCGTTTATTTCAGACGTATTATCTGGTCCTGACAAGTACCAGCCAAAATGAGACTCTCTTGCTTCTAAATTACCAGATATATTTTGTCGCACACCCTCAAGGTTAATAAAGGGCAAAAAATCGCTGCCTATGATCATATCAATAGCAGCAGGCTGATAAAAGTAGGGATCTGCAAGAGTTAAATTTTGTATTTCAGCATAATTTTGGAGTTTTATAGGACGGGATGGTAAAAGGTTCGCTATTTTTGGCGCCACAACTGCCAAGATTTTATTTTGAAGTTTGAAACTCTCGATTTTACGGTGACAAAACACTTTCCTTTGGAACTTCCTACAATTGTTCCACCGAAACCTGATATTTGGCGGGGATGCTTTTCAGGTGGAATTGTAAGCTTTTGTTGGATACGAGTTGTAAGAAAACTCTTTTCTGCACCAGCATCTAGAAGAGCTCTTACGGTAAATAATTCTCCAGAATTTTCTATATGAATAAGTGCTGTAGGTAACACTGTAGTGCCTTCACGATGAACAAAATATGCTTGAATATTACCTTGAAGGTTGCTATCGGAAACAGACGAACTTTCGACTTGAGTATTAAAATCATTGGTTTCGGTTTGAGTACTTGAAGTTGAACTTTTCTCATTTTGCGAAGTTTGTTGGGAATGGCCAGTTGGTACACTATTACTTTTTGAATTTTCAGATTTTTCTAAATGGAGCATTGTGTGATGCATTTTGTGGCATACAGAACAAGTATTTCTACTCATACATTTTGATTTAAAGTGTGTAGGCGATAAACAATTAACGCAGTATTTATTGGCAAAAACAAATTTAACGCGCTCACTTGGTGACAGTAACTTAAATGATTTGCAAACTCTTAGGGGGTGATTTTGTTTGCATTTTCTGTAACTTGAAGTTTGTTCACTCTGTGTGTGAAATGCATGAGTTCTTGAAGACTGGTTTTCTTTAGGCGTGGGCTTTTTCCTATCGGTCATGGTTTCTATAATTTCTATTCTTTCCGAGAGAAAACCATTTAATTGTTGCCATGTAGGCAATTCACGGTGATTTTTTAAAGAAACTTCCCATTCTTTAATTGTTTCATCTGAAAGTTTTGAAACAACGATGTGAATCAAAAATGGATCGTAATCGGGCAATTAAATTTTATAATTCTTTAGAATTACTAAACAGTCGTTAACTGTGTTCTGAATTTGCCTAAGAGATTTGATGTTTTCATTTTGAGCTGGAGTGACCGAATGAATCTTTTTAACTTGATCTTGTACCAAGAGCCTTCTATTTTCAAATCTGTTCTTTAATTTCTCCCAAGCCAATTGGAAATTATCATCTACCAAGTTAAAATCCTTTATGGCTTGGTAGGCCTCCCCCCTCACTTTGGTTCGCAAATAGTATAATTTTTGGGCTGGAGCTACTGATGAATCTTTTCCTATAACTGCCTGGAACATATCTCGGAACGCAGGCCACTTCGAGTAACCGCCGTCGAAATTTTGTATGTCACATGCTGGCAACTTTAATGTGGATCTGCTACTTGTAGGCCTATTCTCATTTACTGTGGTCTTTTTCATTTTTTCCAAAATTTTAGTTTTTAAGGCCTGGTATAAATCGCTAGCTTCTTCATATCTTAAGGAAACCTCATCTTTATGGTCGTCACCATCCGTTTCCTCATCTTCTAAAACATATTCCTCATATGATTCGACTAACTTGACCCATCTTCTTTCTAACTCTTGTTTTTTGACATCAAGAAACGCAAACGAACAATCTACGGGACAAGTTCTCTCAAAGTTTGTGCAGAATACTACCAACTGAATCAGGTCAAACTTGCATCTTCTCTTTGATGCCGCCATTTTTCTAATCCAGACCGAAAAAAAACCCTAATGACCCAGATCAAATTCGAAAAAAAATTTCTCAAAAAACTGTTAAATTGTTCACAGAAACTGAAACTTCCTTAAAAGTCAACCTCGTTATGAGCTACACGTCTTCTTGAAGAAGCGAATATTTTTGTGTGTATTAAAAACACGAAATAATAATGAGCCAAATTCTTAAATTATTATTTCCAAATTCGCACTTTGTTGTAATTTTGTTATCCAAAAATAAATTTTGAAAGCTCAAATCATCACCGGTTCTATATAATGTCCCACAATTATTTTAGTTTGGGAACTTCTGACTTCTTTTAAGTAGTTAGTGACGTCACACAACTGCATTTGTTTGTTTCTGGCCACCGGTTAATTAGTGTTGTTGTTGTTTTTTATTTTTGAGACACTTGTCTTTATACAATATTGTAACGGAATTTTGTTAAAAAAATTTTGTTTGTAGTTATATTGGTTTGTAGTTAATTTTGTTGAAAAACTTTGTATTTTATTTTAGAATAATAATGTTATATATATTTTTTGCAAATTATATTGCACATACAACGTGAGGTTGGTTTTTTATTATTTAAATGTTTGGTTTATTTGTTTTACACAACCACTAGGATATGTTGTTTTTTTTAACCACCACTTTTATCTGTTTTTAGTTAATAATTTCTTGTATGTAGTTTTTGTTTTTCTTCTTTTTTTTGTTCACAGATTTTTCTGATTTTATTCTTATGTTTTAATGGTTTGTTTTTAATTTTATTTAAATTTGAACTCACGCACCACGATTAGTTTCAATTTGTGTTTTCTATTACTTCATTCGTGAAGTTGTGTGCTGTAATGGGAACAAGTTGGTATGAAACGTTTGCCTGTATTAAGTGGTGTAAAGATGACAGTGATATTGCTGTTTTAGTGATATTGCATACAGATGTCTCCTTCTATTTTCTTTTCCTTTTCTTGTAGAAATTCGTTAGTGGTGACAATATTATTTAGTGGTATAATGTTTAGCGGTTATTAGAGATAATACAATTTAGTGGTATTTTTAAATTATATTACTTTTGTAATGTACTTTAACTAAATAATTTTAGGTTAAAGGTACATATATTTTTGTTGTTGTAAATTGTCTTTTGCTTTTGGTTATGATGATTTTTATTTTTGTATATTAGCCTTTACTTTTTCTTTTTTTTTTTGAGTAAAGACAAGTAAAGACAATGTCGCACAAAATAACTAATAAACACAGTACATACCTTTTTCTTCTGCGTTTTTGCCAATTCTTCTTTTGTTTAGTATGATGTACTTTTCCAGGATAGGATGCACAAATAGTCTTCTTGTTGTTGACTGTTTCACTGACATGGGATGCACAATGATGTATCACCTTACTTCTTCTGCCGTAAGCACGATGAAGTACCCTTTTATAAGACAACCTATTGTCTTTGCGTTGATGGAGTTGCCACCGGAGGTGCAAGCTGCCGATTTTTGGAATTTAGTAGACTCCAAGTCACTAATTCTTTCCTGTCCTAGCCTATTCTAGGACTTTTCGAAGGACCATATATTGGTTTGAGGTAACTCATCTTCCCAATAAATTGAGTGTGTTTCCAAATAAAACACAAACAGGTTTCATATAAACCTAATGAACAAGCTTCTTGCTTTATTGAGTTCTTACTTATAACTAACTTACTAACTATAAAACAAATTTCATGAACTTAGTTCTGGCAAAAAAAGTTAAGTACATAAAAACAGTAATTATAGAAAAAAAGGTCGCTAATTTCAAAGCGAATTTAAAAGAGTTCATGAGGAAAAATAACAATTCAAAGAAAATGATAAATAAAAAGAGAAATAATATTAAAGTTTAAATACAAAGAGAGACTTTGTTACACCCAAAGAAAATCTTTCTAATCTTTGTTGAACTGGCTTCAACAGTATTTTATAAAACAAAATTAAATTTTCCAATGTTTCATACTTAAACTAAGGACAAGCTAAACAAAAACGGATTAATGGTGAATGGCTGGCATTATTTCAACACCCACAAATTCTTTGGCAATTCGTACTCCCAAGAAGAATAATCCAAAACTTTTTACCACAGACCATTGAAATTCATTGTGATAAATGCTTTTGAAGAAATTTACAGCAGGATTACTTTTTTGCACCATTTTTATGTAATATTTTCAAAAAAAAAATACTTATGTTTTGCAGGGGAGTTTTAAGGTAAAGAAGACTTTTCCAAATATTCTCCATGAACACATCTGATTTAGTTAAAATGACAACAATATAATATAAAATATTTGTCTTTAACAGAACGCCACGCCCACAATTGCCAATATTTTAATCACCTTAGTTTCAAAATATTTACTATTGGACTTTTGGTCAATAGTGCGCCGCCAAATTGGTCATTTCTCATTGGATGGGATTACATAACTCTCCGACCACTGCCTTTCATGGTTGTGTAAGTAGCAGTTTCTGAGTTGACACTATCCCAAACAAGCGTTGCACCTTAATTGGGTGCAACCGGTTCCATAAAACTGAACCAGGAATAAAACTGTTGCAGGAATTGACAGCCCTTGGTCGTGTATATCGGATCATTCCAGTGCGTAGTAATGACTGTCGTGGGAATTGTCGTCTGTACATAACTTAAGTGATAGTTTTAAAATTTTTCCAAACTAATTTGTACACCATTTAACAAATAGTGCTATTTAAAAAAAGGTATATATTTATAATAAAAGTAACCACATTTTCAAACATACTTTTTATTGATATATATTTATAAAAAGATAGCAAATACGAAATGCATAAGTAAAATATCAACTTTACAAAACTTGTATATTTTATATTGGCTGTGTTTCTCGTTCTAACCAGGACAACGTCATGCCATCACCTTGTTCTTTCAATATAGGGGAAAGAGTGTCGTAAACTTCACGATGATAGTCATTAAGCAAATCAACCTAGAACAATAAGAATAATGTGGCTGTATGAATAGTAAGTACATAACTTTGTTTAACATCAAAATACGTTTCCGCTAAAATACCGTTACTGAAATAATTGAAATTATCGTTATTCTATAATAATTTTATATTATTAAAATAAATATGATTACCATAATCGAAAGTATTTTGTCGACTTATTTTTAATTTTTGTAAATTTTATTAATAATTTAGCCGGACCAAAACTACATTTACCATTAAAACGACGTTACCGCTCAAATAATGTTACCAAAATTGCATAAATTATCGTTACGTTTAACCGTTTCGAATCAGTAGCCAAACTTGAATCAGTTTATTAATGATATTCGAACATTATCTCATACCTCATTTGAAGTTATGAACTAACCCAGCAAAAACTTTACTTACTTAGTCAGCCAACAAGTAATATTGGAGCAAACTGAAAACTACTTATTATTTTTGTTCGAGATTTCAAACAATTCATGGGTCCTACTTATAAATTCATGGGTCCTACTATAAAATGTAACAAAAAAAAAACAGAAAAAAATTGCCTCGTGTGTGAATTGAACCGACACATTATTTGCTTGTGTTTGATAGCAGGGTTTAAAATTAGTTAAACGTTTTTTACATTTGACTACCGACTGCGCAATAAATATGAATCGTTTTCATATTAACGTGCACAAATACTGAAAATATACAAACTATAATCCAATGCAATATATGCACAATAGAGTGCTCCAAGATTGTATGGACGAAAAAAACTTTTTAGGTACAGGCCGTCCCCCCCTCTAGAATTGTTCTATGTATTGTAGAAACACATTGTGTAAAATATTAGGATGATAAGATAACGTTAACTGGTGGCGCAACGACGCTGAAGTTTTGAGGTGCATTTACAAGGGGAAAATATGCAATTTTTTCAGTTTTTGTAAAAATTTTGCCATTAAATAATGACTTTTACAATTTAATTTAAAAGAATCGAAATGTGTACGTAATTGTCGTTATAATAAGATATAAAAGACAAAAATTGGTGAAAAAATGTTAAAGTTATTAAAAAATCGCCAGGCCATTAACGTGTCTCAGGCCACTAGAACAAGAAATTTATGAACAAAATTAACATATTTTGAGAAATATTAAAATAAAAGCTTATTTTTACTTAAAATATATCTATATTTACTTGTATATGAGTTTTTGTCCTCGTAGGATACCGTTAACCTATTCGCAGGTATGACCAAAAAAAATAAATTTTTTTAACGGCAGTTTCAAAACTCCAATATCAAATTTTTAAAAATTTTGTTAAACAAATTTCAGAATTTTCTGATCATCACATGGGGATTTATTGACAACATAATAGGGAATAAAAATTTGAAAAAAGTATGTCAATACCTCCTATAGTTTTTCCGTACCTGCGATATAAATTTTGCGATTTTCGAGAAAAACTAATTTTTTGGCCATATTTTTGGGAATGACCAGAATTTCCTTACTGTAATGATTTTTAAGTAAAAGCTATTCAGAATAATATAGTCCAGGTAATTTTAAATATAGTCTGAAAGTTTTACTAAAATCGGAAAACTTTAACCCTTAAATCGTGAAGGTCAAAGGTAAATTTTTTCAATATTTGGAATTTCTCATGGAAAGATTGCGAAATATTATATATTTTTGGGCCGATTTTGATGAAACTTAAGAAAAATATAAAATGAAGTCTAGTATTCACAATAACAGTACAAAAATGGAAATTAACCCTTAATAGCACTTGGGGTCTAAATGACCCTCAACTTTTAAAATCACGAAAAACACATTCATTTTGACCCTTTTATATTTTCCCCTTGTAAATGCACCTCAAAACTTCAGCGTCGTTGCGCCACCAGTTAACGTTATCCTATCATCCTAATATTTTACACAATGTGTTTCTACAATACATAGAACAATTCTAGAGGGGGGGACGGTCAAAATTCGCAATTTTATTTTCTTGGAGCACTCTAATGCACAAGCTTCATGGTAGAAATATTTGTCGAAGTTTTTCCAAAAATATTTTGCCTACAAAATATTTTACGTTGCAGTTAGAAGACAAAATGAAAATTTTTCATTTTTAAAACATTTGCTGCATAAATATATGTATATTTTTGGTTAGCAAAAACAAATGAAATTGCTTGTGTATAATATACAAAAAATTTACTACAAAAACATCATACATGCAAACAAATTGCAGCGTGAAAACCATAAACTGCAAACGATATGCGCAATGACAAATTCAAACAATGCAAATATGGAAGATGCTAAAAGTAGACTGCCAAACCATACGATGTTGAAAAATGTAAAATACGAAATTGTGCAAAGTTAAAAATGTTTAAAGCGAAAATGTTTATTTATAAAATATTTCCGCCACATATATGTAAATATTTCGCCGCATATAGTCACTGAGTAGAAAAATGTGAAAAAAACTATGAAGTTGATTTGGGTGTACAAAATAAAAAATTGTATTGAAATGTGTGTTAATAAAGAATTTTAGTGCAATAGAATAGAAGTTTTGTTTTTTGAGGTATGTAAAATTGTATGTATTGTAATAGGAGTCCAGAAAAATTAGTAAGAAAAAAATTTTTTGTATGTAAAGCGGTTAAAAAATTATAGATAATGCAACAACAAAATGTGACAACAGCCAATGAATACCATGTAATAATGTGTATATACAGGATCTAAAAACAAATAAATTTTATGAATGAAATCTATCATATAAAGTGTTGTACATTCAAATGTATCCTTTCGTAAAATTTGTAACAGGAGAACATACAAAAAAAAATAAGCAGCATAGAAAATAATTGTGCAAGAACAATTTTATGTGTAAGATATATGTAAATGCAAAAAAGGCACAGGTTAAGTACAACAGGAGCAAGAGGATATTAACTGCAACAACATCAACTTATACACACAAGTAGAGTAAGTTCGGGTAATGTGGTATAGGCGGGTAATGTGGTATAGCTGTTTTTCTCTAAAACTAAGAGCATAGGAGTAGCGGTACCAAGCTTAAGTTTTATGATCTCAGAAAATTCACATTTGGTGAGTGTACTTCATTTTTGCAGGTCATGGAAATAGTCAGTTGTAAAAAATCAGCATTATCTTATGGTAGACTTTTTTTGTGATCTGTTAAAAATTAATTTTTTTCTACAATCACGTGTTTTAAACTTTATTAATTTAATTTTAAAGTCAAATGGGAATATTTTGCTATTGAAGAACATATGTAACAATATAGTATATTTAGTTTATATATTTAATTTTATAATAATTTCATTAAACCACGTGGTCGGCAAATGTGGTACAGTAGTTTTGACTTACCTGCCTTTCACTTAAGAGCATTTTGCATATAAGTGCACAAAACTTGTGTTTTGTATATTTATTTATCAAACTCCATACAAATTCGTTAATTTAAGTGCATTGTTCATACCTGCACATTTAAGATAAGTGCATAATACTTTTGGAAGCTATAACTGGTTTTCATGAAAAAATTTCATTTAGCTGCTTAATATAAAATTAAATCAAAACAAAATAAGAAAAATACGATTTTGAATAAAAAATTGTGTTGTAAACTTCTTAATAATTTTAAAAGTAGCTAAAATACCAAATTTGTCGTTATTTTTAAAGGGAAACATCACAAAACTTCATGTAAATTATTTGCCGTTAGCTGCTTTTTTGGGCAGTAAACATAAATGCACTTACCAGCATCAATGAGCAGGTAAGTTAACTGATGTTAACTGCACTTTTAACTTACCTGCACAAAATATCGTGTAAAGTTGGTTGTGCAGGTAAGTCAAAATTACTGTATAGCTAAAGAATTTCAAGCAAATAATATGCCAAAGAAATGTGAAGTATGAAAATGGGCAGCGGAAGATTTGAAGAACGCTATCTGAGCTATTAGAAACAACAAATGGACATTTTTTTCGCATCAGTCATTCAATGTCTCCTACGAAGCGAAGAATGTATTGAGGAGCTTCTGGTAAGCTTGGTCAGCCGCCAACTTTAACCGCATCCATTAAGGATGATTTAAATAAAACGCAACTCATTTACAAATTAAAATACTATGTATCGGTTATTCGGTTTGGTATACAATATTAACAGAACATGGTATACCACAATACCCGCCAATTTTTTCAATGGCTTGTTTATGGGTGTTTTCTCTTCTTCCCAAATTTCTCTGAAACTTGAACTTAAAAGACTTTTTTATTTTCATGGATGTAAACCTAACACTTGTAGTAAAACACCAGCTGAAAACTGTTCCAATCGAATTAAGATTCTAAAAATTATAGTCAAATAATAAATATGTATACCACATTACCCGAACTTACTCTACGTAATTATGATATATGCATTAAACACATTCAAGACAGCAGGCTACCAACTTCAATCTGTCAAAAATAAAATGCACACGTTTATATGGAGACGATTATTTTAACGACAGCACAGCTACACGGCCATACGACTACTCATGCCGATGTAGCCGAATTAGGCTAATTTCTATTTTTGTCAACTACAAAACAGAAATAGTGTTGCTAATATAATAAAAAAATGTAAATCAAATTAGTGCTTAAAAAAATATATTTTTTTACTTAATTAAGAGAAGTTTCTGATAACCATATTGAAATAAATTAATAACAGGTACATAATTGATTATAACCATATATATATTTTTACTCAAAATAATTGATTCAATCTTAATTACTTTGGAATTTTGTACGGTTATTTTTTATTAAAGTGGCACCACTGAATTATAAATCAGCTGTTTACTTTGTAGCTGTCGTCTTTAAAATAATTCAGTAGCTGACACACGACTACAACTGTAACCAGCAGAATTTGTGTTCGTGTAGTCGTGTAGCCTGTTGTCTTGAATGTGTTTAATGCAATAAAATTGCTGTATGTGTATTAAAGACCTGCACAAGCTGCATTGTTTAACATGAAGACAATTGCCACATGATGCTTTTGTCATGTCATGTTATGTTCTTTTACCTACTTAACAACAACACGCAAAGGCAATGTATATCAAAACAAAAAGCAAATGCAGCATCCATGGTGTAATGATATACAAGGTGACATTAATCAAACAGCTGATTATTTTTTTGCTCGAGTTTGTTTACAACTTCAATCTTGTCAAAATTTTTTTTTGCTGTAGTTTGTATACATTATGTCAGTTGTTTTTGACACTATAAAAGTTATTTGTTTTTGTATTGTTGTATTTGTTGCCGTAACGCATACACCTTATAATCATTACGCCATGGCAGCATCATTTTAACAACATCATAACACACACAACACTAAAAAATTAACAGATGACATGAATGACATGGAAAATAATTTCAAGTCATTTAAATCATGTATGAGGCATTTGTTGTATGAGATGATTTCAATTCATTTGTAGTATTTATTGTGCGCAATAAGAAAAAATTGACTATAAAAATACAACTGAAATTTATATTTATATTATATAGTAGGTCAAAATAAAAATACGAAAGTACATAAATGGGTTTTTCAATGTTGTTTTGGAAAATTTTACAATATTTAGTTTACAAAATTATTGGCCATAAAATGCCAATAATTTTCATGGAATTAAAAATGTTTTTCACATATTTTTAATATTACCTGACATAGGTACAACCGATGGAATATTATTAAGTCCCCTTTTACAATGCATAAATTGAAAGGCAGACAGACGAAGTTTGTGGGCGAGGGGTTGAAGAGGTAGAGTGTGTATAACAAAGGTTTAGGTTAGTTCAGAAGATAAAAATTTCCTTCATGTACAATTTTATAATATTAATGAACATGTTCTAATTCTGAATGAAAAATGTTAGGATACAAATTCATGTTCGATTAATAATATTTATTAAAAAATTTATTTATGAATTTATTTTGTCTGTGTTACACTTTATTATTTATATTTTTTAAAAATCCTTATATTATTTGTTTTAAATATTTAAAAAAAAATATAATGCTAAATAATAATATTTCTTAGATTTTCACTGCTCAGCAGTTGTGTACAATTTCATTCTGCTTTGCAATTTTATTCTGCGTAACAATGCGACACTTGTTAACATCAATTCAACTCAAGCTACCACACATAACAACAGCAACAACAATAGTTATAGGCATGACATGGTACAACACGATTTTCGTGGCGCGATGACATGGTACAACATGGTTTTCGCGTCGACACAACAAAACAAAGCATCAAATTTTGAAGTAAGATATTTTTCTACAAAATGTTGTCTTGTGCAGGCCTTTAATGTGTATACATACAACAACAATTTATGCAAAAATCATAAACAAATACATAAATAGGTTCAATCGTGATGTGAGTGATTTTGTAGCAGGAGAAAAAAGGATAAAGAGGAATGATAGAAAATGTAAGCATCAACAAAAGAAAGGAAAAGAGTTAAAAATGGATAGAAAATGCAACAACCAGATTATGGAAGGAAACATGCATGAAAGCAAGAATAATTTATCACAACAAATGATAGATTTCATTCATAAAATTTATTTGTTTTTAGATCCTGTTATTTATAATTACATGGTATTCATTGGCTGTTGTTGTCACATTTTGTTGTTGTATTATCTATCATTTTTTAACCGCTTTACATACAAAATTATTTTTTTTTCTTACTAATTTTTCTGGACTCCTATTACCACCAGCATGAATACATTTGAATTCGTATTAAAAAATCCAACAATAATATCTATCCTCCGCTATCCTTTGTCCAGAATCTTATTTAATGTATTTTCAATGCATTGCTATCTTTCACAATACATACAATTTTACATACCTCAAAAAATAAAACTTCTATTTTATTGAACTAAAATTCTTTATTAACACACATTTTAATACAATTTTTTATTTTGTACACCCAAATCAACTTCATAGTTTTTTCACATTTTTCTACTGTGACTATATGCGGCGAAATATTTACATATATGTGGCGGAAATATTTTATAAATAAACATTTTCGCTTTAAACATTTTTAACTTTGCACAATCAGTCTACTATTAGCATCTTCCATTATTTCATTGTTTGAATTATTCACTGCGCAAATCGTTTGCAGTATATGGTTTTCACGCTGCAATTTGTTTGCATGTATGATGTTTTTGTAGTAAATTTTTGGTATATTATACACAAGCAATTTCATTTGTTTTTGCTAACCAAAAATATACATATACAGTTAAGCCTCCATTTACGCGGTACTTTATTTAAGCGAATTCGATATTACGCGAACTCAAATTAGCAACCATTTTTTCAAATACGCGACTTTTTTTTACGCGATTTTTATATAACGCGGCAACAAACAACAAGAAACGAAAAAAACACATGCGAATAACAGATTTCTTTTTTGAAAACTTCGTTAATTTTTATAAATTTTTATATTGGAATATTTTGTTTTTTTAATTGACATTTATTCCTTAATTTTCGATAAGAAATATTTTTTTTTACTTTACTTTTGTTTTAAGTATGTTTTTAAAAGTACAAATAAAATAAGTGTACTTTAAGTACATATCGTCGCCTTAAATGCAAACGGACGTAACTACATTTTTATTGTTTTTGCAGGATACGTTATAAAATCAATAATAATAGAGCAATTGTTCAATCAATCAAAAACTCGATTTTGAATTTTTGTGTGTTGTTATTGTAGCAGCAGTGTTTGCTGAGTTGACAGCCCTTGACCGAATGAACTCGGGTCATTCCGGTGCGTAGAACCGGCTGTCGTGGTAATGTTTTTTTTTGTGTAGTTACGTCGGCTTTCATTTAAGGTGACGATATGTATGTATGTGTTTTCTATTTAACGCGATTTTCCCAATTTCTTTTTTGTTATGTGACTGATGTATTGTTTTACGCGAAATAAAAAATTACTGGTCCCACAAAAGCATTTCGTTCTAAATTAGAACCTCGTTTTACGCGAATTTGATTTACACGCTACACGCTACCCAACCAACGCGGTTTGTTGGGCCCAAAAAAAATTAAAAATTTTCATTTTGTCTTACTGCTTTATTTCGAGTTATTTTGTTGTAAGTAAATTAATATAATCTGAACAAAAAAATTAATGGCTTCAACTGGTGTAGGCAGAACCGCTAACGTCTCGTTTTTCAGTCAAACACACTAGATAGCTGTGCTAAATGCAAAATTTCATTAAAAACCAGTATAAACATAAGTACCTATTATAGTAAATGTGCTGGGTAGAGATGAGCGATCCCGTGATTTTTGAACAACGTCGTTCTCAGTGAACGTGATTTATAAATCACTGTTCTTTTAAACAGTGACCGTGATCACGTTTTGTCTATTTTAAACAAAATAAAAATTATGTTAAGAAGAATATATTATGTATTATTTGCATTCTTAAATCTGTTCGTATGTTAACCAAAAACTAATATTTTTTAACGTTTAAACGTTTTTTTTAAATAGGAAAATAACAAAATTAAGCAAATGTAACAAAATTTTAAGAGAATTAACTGATATGGTACTTAACATTTTATTTTATACACTGTGTTGGAGATAAATAAAATTATGCGCCTAAAAATAGGCTGTTGTTACCAGTGAATGTTGAAAAATATTAAATGTCGTTAACAGTTTGTTGAAATACTTAAAAGAACGACATTAAAAGTACCTGTTACTTTCTTGTTTTGTTACCAGTGATTTTTTAAAAACGTTACTAAAGGTACGGTCACACACAGCTAATATTTAACGTTTATCGTCAAATATTTCATTGCCTGAATCTGACCACAAATAAAATTTAGAGCAAACAACAAAACACATGATTTTAGGCAAACAAAATATTTTCTTAATGTGAACAAAGTGTGACCACTAGCTACATAAATACCTAAAAAATATATAATTTGATATTGCAAATATTTTTAAGGTTAAAGCACTTATTTCGAATTGTAAAGTAATCATTTTATTAGAGATTTATTGAATTCTGTTATCATGAATGAATTTAATTTTTCACTTTTTGTTTGACCAAACTGCTGCGAAAAAGAATCAGTAAATATATTTGCCGTGTGGTCACACTATATCAAACACTTTCATAAAATAATTGTTTGATCAAATAGAAAAAAAACAGAAAATTATTTGCTCAGCATGGCGGAAAAATAAGAGAAGAGTATTTAAATATTTTTCGTACTAAATTAAAGACACAAATTCACTATTTTTTTTTTAAACATAAATACATATTCAATATTTCTTGAATATTTGTTATTTAAATTATTTTCACTAAATAATTGCATCAATAAAT
Source organism: Calliphora vicina (assembly GCF_958450345.1). Taxonomy (NCBI): domain Eukaryota; kingdom Metazoa; phylum Arthropoda; class Insecta; order Diptera; family Calliphoridae; genus Calliphora; species Calliphora vicina. The sequence continues at coordinate 68,353,037 of NC_088780.1, read as the reverse complement.
GAAGTCTTCTTCTTCACATAAAAGTCATTCAGCCTAGGATGACATACTGGGAGAAAAAATAATTGAAGACATGAAGTCTATGTTGCGATTTTTGCAATTTTATGCGATTTATATTTTTATACGTTTAACATAGTCTTATGTTTGATTATTTTTTATTTATACATGGAGTTTGTCTATTTTCAAAATTTAAAATTGCTCATATGTACATATGGAATATTAACTGAAATTTTATACAGATTGAATTTAAAATCAAAGAAAATTTTTTATACATACATAAATAGTATGAATTGATTGTAATTAAAAAATAATTCTTAAACAGTATGATCTATTTAATTTTTTTTTTACTGCAGAAGAAGAATATGTCTAATAGCATTTTTCACTTTTCTGATTTTAGTTCATACAAAAATTTTTATTATAAATTTTTAGATAATGCGATTGAATTGGAATTAATTAAAAATTTATGTAAAAAAGGTAAACATTTCCATATAATTGAACAATATTTGTGAACATGTTCTTATTCTGAATGAAAAAAGTTTGGAATAAGTCGTGTTCGATTAATAATATGTATTAAAAAACCAATAAGCATTTTTACTGGAATTCAAGTTGATAGCAAGTGTAATTCAAGCCTTGAGTTATAGTCAAGCAATTGAATTACAGTTGTATTACACTTTATTTCAATAGCATTCTCCAGTAAAAAGGAAACATAAATTCAAGCCATATGTTTTTTGTTTGAAAAATATTTAATATTTCAAATATTTTTCAAGTATAAAACATGATTACATTTCCATTCAATTTCAATTATGAATTGTGATAGTAATATAATTTAATAAATAAACATTTAATAATTATATTATTAAATTGTTCAAGCTTGTGTTCTTTTCGCGATTTGTTTTCATTATTTAGCGATTTTTAATTTAAGATATAGCAACACTACTTTTGCGATAACACATGATGCAACAGCTGTTATTTGACGCTGTTTGATCTTGCAAATGAATTGCAAGATCAAATAAAAAAATACCCAAAATGCAGGAAAATATTTGCTGTTTAGTGGTCACACATTGCTCACATTACAAGAATGTTTTCATATTGGCAAATAAATTTGTTTGACCAAATTCAGCTGTTTTCTTGTTTGCAAACTAGAAACATACTAGAAACATGTTCAAACTAGAAACATAAAATATTTGACGCTTAAATAAAAGTACTGAAATTTCATAATTCTTTCAAATGTAAAGCAAAATCTGGTAATATTTTACTTTCTAGAAATGTCTTTTTCATTGATGAAAGAAATTAAAGTTGTTTTGCAGCTTTATTTAATAATTATTTAGAACAAATATTACCATAAATGTGACCACAAGTCAAATATATTTTCCCCTTTGTGTGTTTGATAGTATTTCGGTGTAGTTTGATTAAACAAATATGGCAAATAAATGTGTACAGTGTGAACACAAAATCAACCCATGAATTATTTGATGTAGTTTTGATCAAACACATGAAACATCTTGTGTCAAATAATTTGCGTAGTCTGACCCTACCTTAATGAATGTTGAAAGATACAAAAGAACGACATTTAACAGTATGTTGAAAAATGTGAAAGAACGATATTAAAAGTACCTGTTACTACAGTTGTTCCAGTGATTTTTCTAAAACGTTGCCTGCGAATGTTGAAGAAAATAAAAGAACAACATTTAACAGTATGTTGAAAAATATAAAAGAACGACTTAATTGTACCTGTTACTTGCAATATTCAGTAACTGTTGTTACCAGTGATTTTTCAATCACAGTGATTAAATCACAGGTATGGAAATATCGCTCATCTCTAGTGCTGGGTAACCACCACTCATTACAAAATAATATATGTGGTAACTAGTTGCTATTACAAAAATTGTCTGTCAACATTTATTTAGTGCAAACTTGGAAAATTTTAAGCATGAAACGTGAATTGTTTTTTTTTTAACTGAACGAAAACATCAACAAAATCATCATTAGTGACGAGGTAAACAAACTAATATTGATATCAGTGATCTTTGGTTTTAACGAGAAGTTGCGCCGCGGTGCCACGAGTCAAACAATCGTCTAAACAATGTGAAATTTCGCTATTGGGTAATTTCTAGATTTGTAGATGCTGTTCTTGTTATTTAACGGCGCTGAAATTTTTTCTTTTTGGGTAATTGTAAAGACAAATTTCATCTTATAGAGCAGGGAAATGCAACCTATACTATTACATTTTACGATTGTATCAGTTACATACTTTCTCCGCTTCATTAGTAGCTAAAACTAACTACTGCCAAATTTAAGTGCAATCGGATAAATATAACCCGTGAAGAAGATTGGGTAAATAATGGTGCTTTTTTGGATATCTTAAAAAAATTCCTTATTTAAGGACTGAGATCGCAAAATTCTTAACACACGTTTTTCATTAAAACTTTTATCCCAAGTATTATTTGATTTTTTTTGATCACGTTACCTTTGTAAAGCTTGTCAGTTATTATGTTTAATGTCAATTATGTTCGTTTGTTGTTAATCTGATTAAAATGAGTGACCAAAAAAAGTGCGTACTAAAATTATTAAATATTTTCAACAAAACCTAACTTGGTCTTACAAAAAGTTGGCCAAAGCCAAGCACTATAGGAAATTTTCCCCATTGTTTTTTGAGAGTAAACTAACATTTTATAATAAAACAAACTTAGTTATGTTTAAAATTTTATTTTATTCATCAATTTGATTTTCTAATTCTAAATTATCTACTATATTTAAAAAACAAGGGTTCAAAAGACCGCTGATTCTATTTCTTCGTCTTCCGATTGCTCTTCATCTGTTTGATAATGTTCTAAAGAAATAGGATAAGATTTCAGCAAATTGATTACATCTGTTGGAAGTCTTAATTTCTTCTGTTTTTTAATCCATTTGTTAAGAGAAATACTTTAAATGAAAGGTTCAGATGTAACCAATGCTCCATCGTCGGTCAAATTTTTCACACGGCTACTTTTTCGTGCATGAAACAATCTATCAGATTTATATAGAACAGTTGCTGTCACTGGCAACCATGGATATTTCTTCGTGAACATTTTGGCGGTTTCAAAACAAAACTCTTCAAACTTACATGACTCTATTTATCATGCCATACATGAGTTTTTCACACTGTATTTACCTGAAAAAATTTTTTTTTGAAAAAGTATGCTGGTCTGTAGGTAATTGACTGTTATAAAGAACTGTTATGATGTTATACTTAACACCTGCTAAAATGTTTGTAAGTCCAAATAAAATTCCTTTTCATAATTTTATTATTTCAATTTAATGGGTCTAATAGCCGAGTTCACCAAGATTTTTCTATATATTAATAAAGTACTCACTTTCACCATTATTTTCCATTTCTTAATTTTTAAAAACTCTATATTTTTATTATGAAAACTTTTATTAGAAATTGTATCAAAATTTGCTGCACTCAATCGTTATATGAAAACTCATTTAGAAATCGAACATAAAACAACTGATAAAGTGACAGATAATCAACTTTTTTGCAAAATTTAAAAATAAATGTTTACTTTGTTATATTTTTATTTATACTGAAGCATAAAAAATGTATTTTTCAAAAATTTTAATTTTGTATTTTGGCCAAGAAATGGGGAAAATTTCCTATAGTGCAAAGATCTGCTATCAAACTGTTTCCAATGTTATTAAACAGTACCGGGAGAACTTGTCCGTTGATAGTGAACCTGGTTCAGGTAGAAGAAGTGGTCCACATGATGTTTCTAAATCCAAAAAAAATAGAAAGCATTTTCAAAAGAGCTCCCAACACCTCCGGTAAGAATGCAGGCCGGGTAGGTCAGTACTCGGACTATTTGGTACGAAAAGTTAAAGCCAATGCTGGTTTAAAAGCATGTAAGGCTGAAAATGTTCCTAACAGGAACTCTGCTAAAAATGTAGAGGCCAAAGACAGAGGAATAGAAGTAGACTTGCCACCTTTTGAAATTTCCAAAACGGGACACCACTAAATGATCAGAGAACGATGGAAAAAAACATGGAAAATGAGCTAGCGTGGGTTATAGGACTTGCTTAGTACATTACAAATTGTGTCAAAAAATTTCAGAAACACTTTCAAATTCAGAAGTTATTCTGAAAAAACCGTTTACAGTGATGTTTTTCAACTTATCGATCTGTAACTCAGTCAGTTTTTGTTCAATTTTTATTTTTTTTAACGTGTTGGGAAATAAATCTTATTACGCTTCAAAATGACATGCATTTATTGATACATTTGTAAGTTATAAGTATTGTTTTTGTTACGATCTTTTTTGATTTTAGTCGCTTTTTATTTTGATATGAAAGCTTATAAAAATTTATATCAATGTATAAAGAAAAGTTCTTAATAAAACATGGTTTTAATTTTTCAAATCGGATGAAAACTGTAAAAGTTATTCAACTTTTCATTAATACCTTTTTGAGTATTTTCTCCCCCATCGCATATAAATGTAAAAAAACAGGGTAAATATTTTCGAACTTTTTTCGAAAAAGTTTAATAACTTTTGCAAATATAAACCGATTTTAATAAGTAATATCTCCTTTTTGTCTATATAAAATTGCCTTTAAAGCACTGTGCAAAAAAAGTAGGTTTTCATAGAAAAAAATTAAAATAACTATTGTTGAATTTGAAAAATTACGAAAAAAATAAAAAAAAAATTTAACTTTTTTAATAACTTAAACAATTTCTTAGATTATTTTTTAAAATTTTGAAATCGGTTTTAAAATGTCTGAGTTAGAGATATTGAAGTACTACCTAGCCTAAAACACTTGTTTCAAAATAACTCAAAATTTTGAGGGTGTTCAAAATCTTTGAAAACGGTTTTAGCATGTCCTCACCTAGGCATACAACCTCCATTAGGACGCTTTTCAAGTTCTGACAAAAAGTGTTATTTTGAAGCAGTGTTATTATCCTATTTTATTTAATAAAATCAACAATAACACATTAATTTTAATTGTGTAAAATCTGGAGAACTATTACTGTGAAAGTCTTCGAACTTTATACAGGAGTAAATAGTAATTTTCGAATATCTGGAGAACTATAATTGTGGAAGTCTTAAAATTTTGCCCTAATATCACCTTTACTATTCTACATTTTTGGGGTGAAAATGTTATTGTGTTAGTGGGCGTGACATCTCTCATACAAAGTAAATAGTTAATTTCGAATATCTGGAGTACTATAATTGTAAAGTATTTAAACTTTGTATGAATCAAATTCTTGTCACTATACGGAGATTGGCTGAAAATGGGCGAGACTGAATTTTTTAAAGTAAATATTTATTTTCAAATATCTGGAGTACTATAATTTTACATAGTTTGGCTGTAAAATGGTCGGGATTGGATTAGTGGGAGTGACACCTCCCATACAAAGTATATAGTTAATTTCGATTATCTGGAGTACTATAATTGTAATGTATTTAAACTTTGTATGAATCAAATTCTTATCACTGTACAGAGTTTAGCTAAAATGGTCTAGATCGGAACAGTGGGTGTGAAACTTTCCATTCAAAGTACATAGTAAATTTTGAATATCTGGATAATTAAAATTGCGAGATTCTTCAAACTTTGTCTGAAAATTTATTTTTTATAATTTTACCTAATTTGTTTCTCCTCATTAAAAAAATAGTTTATAAAATCTTTAAAATTGTTTTATTTTACTACGTAGGAGTAACGAGTTATTTAATAAAGCAGCGGTTTATTTAATAAAGTTTACCTATTTCAGTCCATAATTTAAAATTTATATTTTTAATCGCTTTTATCAGCTTTTTTATTATTATTTGAAGTAATAAATTCAACAAACTCAGTCCATTTCAATGGAACAACAACTCACCTTTAACTAAAGGTACAAGCATCCTAGAGCGAGTATCGTGCCATTTATTTTTCATGAAAGTTTAATAATGTTTACTAATGAGTTTATTGAAACTCATAGAAGTTAATGCACTAAGTACCTATGTATATTGTTAAATAGTGATATTCAGTTTTTAGAAAATACTATATTTCAGAAAATAAAGAATCCTTGTCTATCGGTATTTCCAATTTTTGATTTTTTTATATTTTTTGTGGTAATTAATGAAAAAGTTATTTTTTTTTTAAACGGGACAAATGGCGTCCCGTTCAGAGTATCGCCGGGACACGGGACATTCGACTCTAAAACTGGTCTGTCCCGTCGAAAACGGGACGGTTGGCAAGTCTAAATAGAAGTCAAATTTTATACAAAAAATATACCTGTTGCATAATGAATGACGAAATGTACGTATGAACATTTTTCGCAGCTTCTTAAATTTTAACTATTTTTTTCATGCAAAATTTTTGGGGTACTTTAAAATAAAATTCTTAATAACCCTAGGCTCTCTTTTGTTGTGTCTTATTTCTGACTTTCTGGTTGAATTTTCCGTGTTGGTGTATTCAGGGACTTATAGTAAAATTTCACGGATAATATTTTTTTGCTCTTTTTCAAAAGAAGGACACAAAATACCCATGCCTTGAAGATTTAGAGCCAGTTTTTGACTTCGTATTTAAATATGAATTATATTTAAGTTCTATTTAAATACGAAAATGAGTTTCTTAGTGCTTTTTTAAATGATACTTAAATGGTCAACGTTGGCCATTTAAATTCTATTTAAGTTTCATAAACTATCATATGTTTTTGACAACTGACTTTTGTTGTTTGGTTTTTTTTTTTCACTCTATTGTAGTGAAAAAAAATCAAACAACAGCGCACAGTGGTATGAGAAAAAAAAGAGGGAAATAAATCGGTAACTTCTAAACCCTTAGTCCGATTTGAATGAAATTGCGAGTGTTGCCGAGTTTAAGTTTTGAATCTGGACCTCACGCGCCCGTCAGGTGCTGGACCAAGGGTCACCAAATAGAATATAGAACATATAGAATCTCCTCATCGAGCACTACATAAAACCGTAGCTATCAATTATCTCTTATAGCTTAGGAGATATTCGCATTTGAAAATTAAATTTTCAACATTTTTACCCACCCCTACTCCAGGTTTTTGATGACCGCGGTTCCAAATATTTCCCGCTTTTCTCCATTTTTCTTCCATAGGATTACCAACAGATGTGTATATCAAATAGAATGTGTATATCAAAAATTAAAAAAGGCGATTTTTCGCAATTTTTTGGGGAAAAAAGTTCTTTTTTATACCCTTCACCTTCGTGAGAAGGGTATATATAAATTTGTCATTCCGTTTGTAATTTCTACATTTTTCATTTCCGACCCTATAAAGTATATATATTCTGGATCCTTATAGATAGCGGAGTCGATTAAGCCATATCCGTCTGTCTGTCTGTCCGTCTGTCTGTCTGTCTGTCTGTCTGTCTGTCTGTCTGTCTGTCTGTCTGTCTGTCTGTCTGTCTGTCTGTCTGTCTGTCTGTCTGTCTGTCTGTCTGTCTGTCTGTCTGTCTGTCTGTCTGTCTGTCTGTCTGTCTGTCTGTCTGTCTGTCTGTCTGTCTGTCTGTCTGTCTGTCTGTCTGTCTGTCTGTCTGTCTGTCTGTCTGTCTGTTGAAATCAATTTTCTGAAGGCCCCAGATATCTCCGGGATCCAAATCTTCAACAATTCTGTCAGACATACTTTCGAGAATTTTGCTATTTAAAATCAGCAAAATCCGTCCATAAATAACGGAGATATGAGCAAAAATCCAAGACAACCTCTGAAAATTTCATCAAAAAAGACAATGTATTGCATGCTTTGACAAAACAGCAACAAAACGTATGGTTGGATGTGCAAGCTTTGCGTATTTTGTTTTTTGTTTGTGTTTTGTTTCTTTTGGCGTTGTTGTTGTTTTTTATACAACTAAACGTTTGTTTGGTTGTGTGTTGGTTTTTTTGACAAAAAAACAACAAAACGTATGGTTGGATGTGCAAGCTTTGCGTATGTTGTTTTTTTTGTGTTTTGTTTCTTTTGGCGTTGTTGTTGTTTTTTATACAACTAAACGTTTGTTTGGTTGTGTGTTGGTTTTTTTGACAAAAAAGCAACAAATTGTATGTTTGGATGTGCATGCTTTGCGTATTTTGTTTTTCTTTTGTGTTTTGTTTCTTTTGGCGTTGTTGTTTTTTATACAATTAAACGTATGTTTGGATGTGTGTTGGTTTCATTGGCTTGCGTATTTTGTTTTTGTTTTTATACCCTTCAGCTTCGTGAGAAGGGTATATATAAGTTTGTCATTCCGTTTGTAATTTCTACATTTTTCATTTCCGACCCTATAAAGTATATATATTCTGGATCCTTATAGATAGCGGAGTCGATTAAGCCATGTCCGTCTGTCTGCCTGTCCGTCCGTCTGTCTGTCTGTCTGTCTGTCTGTTGAAATCAATTTTCTGAAGGCCCCAGATATCTCCGGGATCCAAATCTTCAACAATTCTGTCAGACATACTTTCGAGAATTTTGCTATTTAAAATCAGCAAAATCCGTCCATAAATAACGGAGATATGAGCAAAAATCCGAGACAACCTCTGAAAATTTCATCAAAAAACACAATGTATTGCATGCTTTGACAAAAAAGCAACAAAACGTATGGTTGGATGTGCAAGCTTTGCGTATTTTGTTTTTATACCCTTCAGCTTCGTGAGAAGGGTATATATAAGTTTGTCATTCCGTTTGTAATTTCTACATTTTTCATTTCCGACCCTATAAAGTATATATATTCTGGATCCTTATAGATAGCGGAGTCGATTAAGCCATGTCCGTCTGTCTGTCTGTCTGTCTGTCTGTCTGTCTGTTGAAATCAATTTTCTGAAGGCCCCAGATATCTCAGGGATCCAAATCTTCAACAATTCTGTCAGACATACTTTCGAGAATTTTGCTATTTAAAATCAGCAAAATCCGTCCATAAATAACGGAGATATGAGCAAAAATCCAAGACAACCCCTGAAGATTTCATCAAAAAACACAATGTATTGCATGCTTTGACAAAAAAGCAACAAAACGTATGGTTGGATGTGCAAGCTTTGCGTATTTTGTTTTTATACCCTTCAGCTTCGTGAGAAGGGTATATATAAGTTTGTCATTCCGTTTGTAATTTCTACATTTTTCATTTCCGACCCTATAAAGTATATATATTCTGGATCCTTATAGATAGCGGAGTCGATTAAGCCATGTCCGTCTGTCTGTCTGTCTGTCTGTCTGTCTGTCTGTCCGTCTGTCTGTCTGTCTGTTGAAATCAATTTTCTGAAGGCCCCAGATATCTCCGGGATCCAAATCTTCAACAATTCTGTCAGACATACTTTCGAGAATTTTGTATTTAAAATCAGCAAAATCCGTCCATAAATAACGGAGATATGAGCAAAAATCCGAGACAACCTCTGAAAATTTCATCAAAAAACACAATGTATTGCATGCTTTGACAAAAAAACAACAAAACGTATGGTTGGATGTGCAAGCTTTGCGTATTTTGTTTTTTTTTGTGTTTTGTTTCTTTTGGCGTTGTTGTTGTTTTTTATACAACTAAACGGTTGTTTGGTTGTGTGTTGGTTTTTTTGACAAAGAAACAACAAAACGTATGTTTGGATGTACACGCTTTGCGTATTTTGTTTTTCTTTTGTGTTTTGTTTCTTTTGGCGTTGTTGTTGTTTTTTATACAATTAAACGTATATTTGGATGTGTGTTGGTTTCATTGCCTTGCGTATTTTGTTTTTTCTTTTGGTGTTCTGTTTCGTTTGGCGTTGTTGTTGTTTTTTGTGTTCTTGATAAATTTAGGATGCTGTACGCTGAAAGTGGGCAATGTACATACATATATACTAATTATAAAAAATAATAATGCATCCACAACAAAGGTGAAGGGTATATAAGATTCGGCATAGCCGAATATAGCTCTCTTACTTGTTTTTTTTGTGTTTTGTTTCTTTTGGCGTTGTTGTTGTTTTTTATACAACTAAACGTTTGTTTGGTTGTGAGTTGGTTTTTTTGACAAAAAAACAACAAAACGTATGTTTGGATGTGCAAGCTTTGCGTATTTTGTTGTTTTTTTGTGTTTTGTTTCTTTTGGCGTTGTTGTTGTTTTTTATACAACTAAACTTTTGTTTGGTTGTGTGTTGGTTTTTTTGACAAAAAATCAACAAATCGTATGTTTGAATGTGCATGCTTTGCGTATTTTGTTTTTCTTTTGTGTTTTGTTTCTTTTGGCGTTGTTGTTGTTTTTTATACAATTAAACGTATGTTTGGATGTGTGTTGGTTTCATTGCCTTGCGTATTTTGTTTTTGTTTTTTCTTTTGGTGTTCTGTTTCGTTTGGCGTTGTTGTTGTTTTTTGTGTTCTTGATAAATTTAGGATGCTGTAAGCTGAAAGTGGGCAATGTACATACATACCTATACTAATTATAAAAAATAATAATACATCCACAACAAAGGTGAAGGGTATATAAGATTCGGCATAGCCGAATATAGCACTCTTACTTGTTTCTTTTTAAGTTATCTAAAAAATTTCTTAAAAGATGTATAATGAATTTATCCTTTTTGAAAAGCCAACTTTACACCAAATATCTTAAATGAAAAAAAAATTATAATTTTTGATACCGAAGGGACCAGGTCCATTCAAAAAACGCCTATTTTTTTCTGTAAAATTCCACTTTTGGACAAAAATTCTCAAATCGCATAGTCGATATCAAAATATAGTAACCCATTTTAGATGATCTAATATGTTCTTAATTATTTTGTAAAGGGTTTCGATAACCCCGCCCCTGGTATGGATATTATAGGCAAAAAAACGAAAATATCCCATTTTTGGATTTTTCAATACTTTTTTGGGAATTGCGGGATTCGTGATTTCAAATTTGGTTTTATTTTTCCATTTTCAATAAAAAAATCTATATAAGTGTAAAATTTCATTAAAAAATATTCATAAATAAAAATTTTATTACAATTTGAAAAATTTGTATCTATGCAAAAATTTAATAAAAAGCATTTTTTGTCATATTTTTCAAAAAAGTATTCCATGAATTTTTTAACTGTCAAATGATATATCATAACATGGGCACACTGCATTATATTTCTAATGCATTAAGCATTGCAGTATTCAGTAAATTTTTACTGGTAATGAAATTTAGATTGCATTACCAGTAAAATTTTACTGATTACTGAAAAAATTTTCAGTATTCAGTAAAGTTTTACTGATTACTGAAAAAAATTTCAGTATTCAGTAAAATTTTACTGACTACTGAAAAAAAAATCAGTATTCAGTAAAATTTTACTGATTACTGAAAAAAAATTCAGTATTCAGTAAATTTTTACTGAATAATCAGTATCATTAAATTGAAGTCTAGTATGCATTACCGGTAAAATTTTATGAATTACATGTTAATATGTATTTGAGGATTTTCGACACACTCTTACTAGGAAAGTAAATGAACAGACATAAAAAAGAATTAATAATATTTATTTTATTTATTGTTAAAAAAATATTTTTGATGAAAAAAAGTTTTTTTTGTTTTCAAATACATAAGTCTTATTTTCCACCGTTAGCTCTTCTTAACACCAACATTTCCAAAATTTGCGTCACTTAGTTTTTGTCTTCTAGAACGATTTACAATTCCAGCGAATGTAAATAATCGCTCTACAGGGGCGGACGAGGGCAACGGGGTATTATATTTTAGAAACACATTTTTAATTGCAGTGTGAGTTTTGAAACAGTTTGTAGTCGTGTCTCGTTCGGCCAGGTATAAAATTGTTTCATGTAGATAATTCCCCGAGTCATTAGAAACACACTGTACACTAACATCCAAGGTGCATTTAATAAGGTGCCATCGGCAGCACAGCTGATTATAGAAATAGTACGCACAAATGTCAAACTACATATATAAAAAATATTCGCCCGTACGCCCGTATGTCAAACTCTATATATAAAAAATAAGTGAATTCGCCTGTATTTATTTCAATTCGCCACTGCTGTCACCTTGTTAAATACGCCTTGCTAACATCTATTTGAAAGAAGTAAATAAATTTCAAAATACATTAAAACAAATATTTAACTGAAAAATAATTACACAAACTTTACCATCGCTGTCTTCCCCAAAATCTAAAAATGAACTTTTCGGGTTTTGTGGTAAAATACGAGTTTCAGCATCGGGTACTTTGCCATATTTTAAGACATAATTGTTGAACATTATCGCAGGATATTATATTTTTGGCAGGCAGTGCCATGAAATTCTTAAAAATAAATTAGTTTTCTTTGGAAATAACCATTTACTATATCTGTGAACTCAAAATTTCGCTCTATATTGAGAATAATTTAAAGCAAATCTTGGGGCACCGGTGACCGCATACGTGAAAGTGTTAATAAACAAAAAATGTAAGTAACAGTTATATTTTGTCAATTGACCGAATTTATTTTTAAATATTTTGTTTAAAACGGAAAGGAAACTGTTATTTATATTTAAAAATAATTTACATAGAATCAGATAGCTACGCAGTGGTGTTGTCGGTAGAACAGTGGACTACAAGATTGACATCGCTGGTTCGAATCCTAGACGTGTTAAGTATTTTTTATATTTTTTTTTAAAACTATTTTAAATTTAAAATATTTTATATTCTCAACAAAAACTTCACTTACTATCCTACAATCAGTCATGACAATTTAGTACTTTTTGTAGCAAAAGTAGTAATATGGGGATTTTCTTGAAGTTGCAACTTGAAAAAATAAAAAGTTTTGTTTAAACCAATTTACAAATTTTCTTCTCTTTTATAAAAATACAAACCACAAGTATACCTATTATTTTTTATGTCGAAAGAAAATAAAAAAAAAATACAAAACAAAGAGGGCGTTGTTTACATGCATACATTTTGAATCGAAATATGTATATTTTGTTAATTTGTCTACTTTATTTTTTAAACTGTTTTTCACACGAACAGAAAATAAAGTACATAGTATTTAAAAACGCACAATTAATAAATAAGGGGGTGGTGTTGTGAGTAGAACGGCGACCAGCAAACGTGAGGCCCTCGGTTCAAATCCAGTGGGCTAAGGCTTTAGGTAAATATTTTTACTAATAACATATCTAACATATTTTTCTACTAACATATAATTAATAAAATTTTACCGGTAATTGCATAATCGATTTTAATTTACTGTTACTGATTTTTTTCAGTATTCAGTAAAAATTTACTGAATACTGATTTTTTTCAGTAATCAGTAAAAAATTACTGATTACTGAATTTTTTTTCAGTATTCAGTAAAAATTTACTGAATACTGTTTTTTTTTCAGTAATCAGTAAAACTTTACTGAATACTGAAAATGTTTTCAGTAATCAGTAAAAATCTATTTTTACTGAAATTTTACTGGTACTGCAAAGTGCCCATCTATGTGCTATATACATTATTAAAAAGTAGACAAAACCCTCTATCCATCGATATATAACATGTCTACCTTATGTGTTTTACGTGGCAAATTAATTAGGGAAAACTTAACAACTCGCAGATAATTTAACTAGCACTGTTATTTACATTCATAAAAATGTTGTTATGTAGGCAACATGCTTTTTTATGAATTTCTATGCTAGGAAAATTCTCAGCGAGTTGTTAAGTTTTCCCTAATTTATTTGACACGTAAAAAATATAAGGTAGACATATTAAATATCAATGGATAGAGGGTTTCATCTACTTTTTAATAATGTATATAGCATTTGACAGATAAAAAATTCATGGAATACTGTTTTGAAAAATATGCATAGATACAAATTTTTCAAATTGTAATAAAATTTTTATTTATGAATATTTTTTAATGAAATTTTACACTTATATAGATTTTTTTATTGAAAATGGAAAAATAAAACCAAATTTTGAAATTTGAAATCACGAATCCCGCAATTCCCAAAAAAGTATTGAAAAATTCCAAAAATGGGATATTTTCGTTTTTTGCTTATAATATCCATACCAGGGGCGGGGTTATCGGAATCCTTTACAAAATGATTAAGAACATATTGGGCCATCTAAAAAAAGTTACTATATTTTGATATCGAGTATGCGATTTGAGAATTTTTGCCCTAAATTTGAATTTTACAGAAAAAATAGGCGTTTTTTGAATGGACCTGGTCCCCTCGGTATCAAAAATTATAAATTTTTTTCATTTCAAATATTTGGTGTAAAATTAGCTTTTCAAAACGTATAAATTTATTATACATCCTTTTAGAAATTTTTTAGATAACTTAAAAAGAAAAAATTTATTTGATATATACATCTGTTGTTAATCCTATGAAAGAAAAATGGAGAAAATCGGCAAATATTTGGAACCGCGGTCATCAAAAAACTGGAGTAGGGTGGGTAAAAATGTTGAAAATTTAATTTTCAAATGCGAATATCTCCTAAGCTATAAGAGATAATTGACAGCTACGACGTTTTATGTAGTGTTATATATGTATAGGATCGTTTTAAAAACTTAACATCCCAAAGGGAGCCCTGTCCGAGCCCCTGGTTCATTGCGGCAATCGTGTGGTCCTACCTTTACATCAAAACATATTGACTTCTACATAAACATTACATTTCGCAAGAAATTTAGAATCCTACTGTTACAAAAAATGGGCTAAAGATTCAATGAATTAAATTTAAAACAAAAACATTACACAATAATGCACCCTGAAACATTTTATTTTGAGTAATAAAGTTGATAAATACCTAATTACCCCATTTATAGCTCCAAATTGGCAAAATAAGTTCCAATAATCGCTAAAAACAATTGCTATCATAAGGAATAATTAATTTAAGTTATTCTTTCTTATAAATTTAGTTCAAATATGAAAACTCTTGAAAATTCGTGTATTTTTGTGATGTAAATTTTAAGTTTTTTGCAAAAAGTTCAAAATTTTGTTGTAAGCTGATTTTTAATTTAATTATAACTGTGATATAAATCTTTAAAATTGTATACTTAATATTAATATTAAAAATAAAAACATTTCGTTTTCACATACCTCTTTGTCAAGTAACAACTCCTTCTTTATCATTTTAGTTTGTTTTGGGCACAACGTAATTGTTTTAAAAGACAATGCTCCTCGTCCATTAAAATCATATTTTGTATCAGCTGGAACTATTTGAACAATGTCTTCAATACGGATGCCAAATTCTCCATCTTGATAAAATCCAGGCTCTAAAATGATAATTATTTGATATTAATTGTTTATGTACAAATGTTTATTAAAGGAATCTAAATAAATTGTCATTTAATTTTTCTTTCTGTTGCTTTTTTAGCAACGGTTCTTATTAACCTTCGCTTTACCAAAGGTTTTTTATGTGCATGGTTTATCAACACCCTCCCGGGTGGTACTGCACTTCTATACACATATCCGACGAACAAAATTTTAAAAAAATCGAAGAAACCTTATAAAAAGGTTCAAATGTTTTTATTAAATTATATAGAACTCTAAAATTTGTTCAATGAGTACAAATTTTATTTAAATCGAATCAAAATGAAAAAATATTAAACTAATAAAAACCGAAAGGTCACCCGGGTGGGTATTGGTAAAGCGAAGGTTAAATTGTGTAATTCAATTTATTGTTATATAAATTAATTAAATTTATTGTTATATAAATTTAATTAAATTTATTGAAACTTCGACATTTTATAATAGAGTTTTAAATAACAATAATTTTTTGAAAAACTTAAAATTGTAAAGGATTATTTTAATTACAATAAAATGAACATATCGATGGCTTAATATAAAAAAGAAGTAACTATTTTTTTTCAAATATTTCAATGTAAAAAGGGTATATTAAATAACTTCATTAAAATAAAAGAAAATAAATTGTGAATGAGAAATAAAATGTGATGTCTCTTCTTATTAAAAATAGCATTAAAACTTTTTTTGTGTCTAAAATTTCATGGATTTATTAATTTTTTTTCATTCTCCTGTAAAGTAACAAAAAATCGAGTTACGCCTTTTTTATATTAAGCCATCGATATACACTTGCTTAAACAATGAACAGTATTTTAAATTAAATATATAGATAAGTAAATGTTATAAAGGTACAGTGTTGCCAATTCTTGGTGAACAAAAAGGGCTAAATACTTAGAAAAAGGGCTAAAAAGTGGCTAAAATTTTTAAGTTAAAAAACACATACATTTTACAAAAAAAAAAAAACAATTTAGAATGTTACATTTGGCTATGCCGAATAGACAAACAAAAATGTATGAATATTAGAGTTAATTTCAAAAATTTGATTTGCGGGTATCATCATATTTCTGAAGGTTTTTATAAGGAATTTTGTAAACAATAAACAGCTGTTAAGAATAAAATCAACTATTGTGAATGAAAAGTTCATGAGAATATCACGATAGCAATTATCCCTTCGAGGGAAATGGATATTTCATAGGAACATACATCTATTTGACCACAACACCTTTACTCTTATATATGACAATACGTATTGTTATACCATCCACCTTCGTGAGAAGGGTATATATAAGTTTGTTATTCCGTTTGTAATTTTCACAATATAATTTTCCGACCCTATAAAGTATATATATTCTGGATCCTTATAGATAGCGGATTCGATTAAGCGTTGCCCGTCTATCTGTCCGCCTGTCTGCCTGTTGAAATCAACTTTCCGAAGCCCCCAAATAACTTACATACACGATTCATACATCAATATCTCCGGAATTCTTCCGGATCGGTTGCTATTTAAAATCGAGAAAATCGGTCCACAAATGGCTGAGATATAAGGAAAAAAATATACCTCTCTTACTTGTTTTATCTAAATTGGTATAGCAGTGCTGGATTACTGTATTATTTTTTTTATTTTATTAAAGAAGTCAAATATTTTTTAAGAGGAAAGTGAAATTTAGTTAAATTAAGTTAATTTGAAAATTAAGTTAAAGTGAAGAAAAGACAGCCGAAGTCCAAGGAAAAGCCACTACTTACAAAAATAAATGGTGATACTCCCTTATCATATCATCATCCACCTGTTACAAACATATAACAATTATTTGTATATCAAGTTGTTTTATTTAACAATTATATTTCTTCTTAATATAAAAATTTGATCTCTAATGAATATTTTAGAAGTTTGATTTATTTATCTTATAGATAAATCCAAGAATAATATAGGAAAAAGAATTAGCACTGGCTGCCAGGGTCATCACCTATGTATGGTTTAGTGATTACAATATTAAATTTTGAAATTTAAATTATATATGAAATTGTATATATAGTAGCGAGCATAAAAAATGCAACGCTATGCAATTTGATTTTCAACAGCACTGATTTTGCTCAAAAAGGTATCCAATTGTCTACATCTGCTGTTTTTATATTCTTATTGATCATTGGCAATTATTGTATGACATTTTGTCCAATATTTTTTAACGTAAGGATAATTATAAAATTTTTAGTAAAAACAGTGGTGAAATTGTGGAGCAAAAAAATGCAACTCTAACAAAATTGACTAGATTTTTAAAATTTTGAAAAAAAAAATAATTATAAAAAATTGCTAAAAAACTATAATACTGTTACAATACAGTAATTTACTGTTAATACTAATAAACTCAAGGACATGAAATCTACAAAGGATAACAGAATTAACGAATGATGCATTTTCTGTTCAATATGGTGAATTTTTCGAAAACCAAGAAATTTTTATGAATTTTTATTTATTTCTTTACCAATTTAAAATCTGCGAATATTCTCTATGAAAACTAAATCAAATAATTGTGGTGGTGTGCCTAAAACTGAGTGTATAAGAGCTCAAGATCAAAAGGATATGACTACACGCAGAGAAAAAACATGGTTGGACATGGTTACGACAACTATACTATATTCTCTGTAACAATATATTGTTGTAAACATATAATTATTGTTTTAATTTCATTTCAACAATATTATAGTTACTGTAAACGTTTATATTTTCATCGCAATTATAAATATGAATATGGGTTTCGAACAACTAAGTAATGATAATTAGGTAAACATATTATTTTTATGTACAACCATTAAATGTTAAGTTTATATACTCGTAGTCACAATATGTTTAAGATGTTAACAGAATATGTTTACAACAACTAAATAATAATAAATGTAGTCATAATATGTTTAACATGCAAACGAAATATGTTTACTTTTAATAGTCTGTTTTCCCACCATTGGTGAGTGTTGGTGTTTGTCTAAGCTATGTTATTTTTACAAGTAAATTTTGAGTGTCTGTAATTCCCATTGGCTCTATAGTTTTATTTGTATATTATCTTTAACTTTCCTAGAGCGAATAACAATAAATTTGATTTAATCAATAATATTTTAATTGTGAATTTAGTACTTTAAAACTAAAACCTATTAAAATTTTGTATTTCCAAAAATAAATTTTAATAATAATATGATTATTTTGGATCATAATATGATTTAATTGGGTCATAAATACGATGACTTTGGGTCATATTATGATTGATTTATATCATAATATGATTATTTCAAAACATATTATGATTGATTTTTATCATAATTTGATTATTTCAGAACATATTATGATATTTTATGATACTAATAATGATCATAATATGTTTTGGACTACAAGCAAAAATCTGATCATAATATGTTGCTCTTAGTTTATGGTTACCACAACCATGTTTTTTCTCTGCGTGTAGTTAATGTTAGAAGGGTGTTGAAATTTAATGCTAAAATAATATTTTCACAATCATATGACATCATGTGGTCTTTAAAAATTACAAATAATGAAATCATATTCAAATATCCATTTATTTTGATTAGTAAACGAATTCCAAAACAGCGGAAGACAACTGTAAATAATATTAAATTTGACACTGCACAGTGGGGCAGAATCGAAATTTTTTGGAAATAAATCTGGCAATTTGAGTTGGGCGTAGCCAAGGAGTATTCGAGTTTAAGTTATTAAAATGGGCCCTACAAATAATCCAGGGGCGGCGCTATGGGGGCTCAAAGTAGGGTACCTTCGATTTCAAAGAATTTAATATTTTTGGAAAGCGCTCGGCTCGATCTTGAAAAAACATGCTTGCGTGTGCTATTTATCTCTTATAATTTTCTAGTTATAGGCATTTCAAAATTGAAATTTTAAAATTTTGCCATACCTTGGTACGCTTTTTTAAAAATATAGGGCGCACTTTTGGACCGAATGGACTCGAATTTTTTTGTTAGCCGTTTAGAAATGCCAGATTTATTTCCAAAAAATGTCGATTCTGCCCCACTGTGCACTGTTACTACTTCATAGAATCCTATATTTAGCTTACGTGATTACTAAGCTATTGCAATTTTTTACTACAGTAATTTTGACTTACCTGCACAACCAACTTTGTACGATATTTTGTGCAGGTAAGTTAAAAGTGCAGTTAACATCAGTTAACTTACTGCCCAAAAAAGTAGCTAACGGCAAATAATTTACATGAAGTTTTGTGATGTTTCCCTTTAAAAATAACGACAAATTTCGTATTTTAGCAACTTTTAAAATTAGTAAGAAGTTTACAACACAATTTTTTAATTCAAAATCGTATTTTTCTTATTTTGTTTTAATTTAATTTTATATTAAGCAGCTAAATGAAATTTTTTTCATGAAAACCAGTTATAGCTTCCAAAAGTATTATGCACTTATCTTAAATGTGCAGGTATGAACAATGCACTTAAATTAACGAATTTGTATGGAGTTTGATAAATAAATATACAAAACACAAGTTTTGTGCACTTATATGCAAAATGCTCTTAAGTGAAAGGCAGGTAAGTCAAAACTACTGTATTTTAATTTAATATTTAAGGGAATATCTGTGACCAGACGGCCTGAGTAACAGATCGAAACTATCAGACACGAATAAATTAAAATTACGTTAATTGACCTTCCATATCATACGACTGCACCATTTTAAGCATAAAGGACCTGCTTCGAAAAGTACAGGCGCTTAATTTATTTTTGTAAATAATATATGGTTTATTGAATTGGTTTCTCTTTATTATATTTGCATCATTAAATTATCTTTTGGAGGTTGCAATAGTCATAAATGTCCACATGTGTTCGTTTGGGTAGCATCAAATATATGATGTCAACTTCCATGGATCAGGTAACACAGCCTTGATTACTTCAATGTCTAACATTTTAGTTTTGTTTCAATAAAATCCAATTCAAAACTAGCCATCAAAATTATTTCGGCACTCTAATCATAACACATTTCTTAATTATATCTAAATTTTAACGGAATAGGAGTATGGCGTTTTTGGGATAAAATATTTATCGTTTTAGGTTTTAATGACCTTAAATTTGTTTGTATTAATAGTAAATGATGGTAATGCAAAAATGTTATAGTTTTTAGAAATTTTTTATAATTATTTTTTGAAAATTTTAAAAATTAAGTAAATTTCCGCAGAGTTGCATTTTTTTTGCTCGCACAATATTACCACTGTTTTTACTAAAAATTTCATAATTGTCCTTACGTAAAAAATATTGGACAAATATAATAAGAATATGAAAACAGCAGATGTGGACAATTGGATATCTTTTTGGGCAAAATCAGTGCTGTTGAAAATCACATTGCATGGCGTTGCATTTTTTATTTTTAATAAAATAAAAAATTTACATGCAGTAAATTTGTGCATCACTGATGCCACGACCTGCAAACTTTTGGAACATATAACAAATTTGCGGCATCACTGCCAACAATTTGCATTAAAAAACGTTTGACGTAAAGCAATAATCGCAAATAGTGAAGTGAAGAAATCATACTGAATTTACGAACCCACTGAGAAATATTAGATCGCGATCGATCGGTAAAAAAAAGTTATACGTGTCCCGGCGTTTCGTTTAAAATAATTAAATAATAAGTGAAGAGATTATTTTCAGACGCGCCTTTTATTTATTGATATCAATTTGATACATTGCGACTAGTCTCGATTGAAAATGCTTGCGACTAACGCAAAAGTATATTATAGTGTCATTGCATTAACGACATTTTGTCAATAAATAGGTGTCAATTAATCATTGCTCTGTGTTAGTGTGTCATTGAATTGATAACTTTTTGTCATTAAATTGATGCCGATTAATCATTTCTTTAATGCCAATGTACATTGCACAGTGGGGCAGAAACGAAATTTTTAGGAAATAAATCTGGCATTTCTAAACGGCTGATCCGATCGGAATTTGACTTGGTCATAGCCAAGGCGTATTCGAATATGCTCCAGGGATGGCGCTCTGGGGGCTTAAAATGGAGTACCTTCGACATGTAAAATTTTTAAACACGTGCAATTTGTTGTTTCTCATCCGATTTCAAAGATTTTTATATTTTTGAAAAGCGCTCGACTAGGTCTTTTATTGAGTTTCTAAAACTAAAATTTGTATACAAATTTTAATAGGATTGCAAATATTAGGACCAAATTGATTCACATTTATTCCGATCTAATTTTTTTAATTTAGATAAGTTAATTTTTGGTCTTAGAAATAAAATTTCAATTCAATATCTCAATTAGTTTCAACAAGTAACAGAGCTATATTCGGCTGTGCCAAATCTTATATATTAAAAAAAAAACAACAACAAACAAATGTATTTATAATTTATTTTACTCATGCAAAACACTTCATATACCAACAACATGAAGAAAATCATAAAACCGGACAATCATACGTATTTACACTACGACTGCTCAGTCAAAACTAACCAAATAAACAAAACAAGTCTTGTACAATTGTATGTTGGAAAAAAATAACAACAAAAATAAAAAAAATAAACGAAACACACTGAAACACAAGGTGCATTTAATAAGGTGTCATCGGCAGCACAGCTGATTATAGAAATAGCACGCACAAATGTCAAACTACATATATAAAAAATATTCGCCCGTACGCCCGTATGTCAAACTCTATATATAAAAAATAAGTGAATTCGCCTGTATTTATTTCAATTCGCCACTGCTGTCACCTTGTTAAATACGCCTTGCTCAAACACATACAAATTATGCATGTGTAAGGAAACTTACATGACCCACTGTAACAAATGTAGTTATACAAAATGTAGTATACAAAACAGAAACATATAGCAAATAAGAATAACATAAGCAATAAGAATAATATAAGAAATAAGAATAACACAAGCAATAAGAATAAGTAAAACATAATAAAACAATGAAACAGTAAGAATGAAACAGTAAGAATGAAACATGCAAATAGGAATATCATAAGCAATAAGTAAAACATAATACCAAAGTAAATTAATAAAGTAGACTCAGTAGAACAGCTGACTATTTTTTTTACTTTGGTCTGAACTGTCAATTCACTTGTGGTTGTTGTGGCGAAAAATACAACAAGCCCAAAAGCAAAAACAACAACAGGCAACTTTGACAGCTCAGACCTTAAACCAAAAACAAAATTGCTTGTGGTTTTTGTAAATGTTGTATTTGTTGTAGTACTGTCGCTACTTTATTAATTTACTTTGGTTGAGATGGTGGTTATGTTGTTGTAGTAGCAGCATTGGCTTTGCTGATTTTCTTGCACTCTCACTCTCTTTCACTTACTGCTATTCTTTTTCACTTCAATTTTGCTACTTCTTTATGATTGCATTCTTCCATAATCTCTTGTTGATTTTTTTTAATAAATATTTAATAAATATATTAAATCTTTCAAAAAAAATATATTTTAAATAAAATTAAAAAAAATTTTTATAAAAATTTTACAAAAAAAAAATAAATTTAATAAAATAAAACTCGAATTTAAATGAATAGTTCTGAATTTTATAATGAAAAATACAAAAATATTAATAAATGTCTAATTTCCAAAAAGAAAAATTTGATGAATTGATTGCAAACTTTTACAAAATAAAAAGAAGAGTATTACAAAGTCGACCAATTTCCTCAAAACAAAATAAAATTGAAGAATATATAAAGTTACTTACCGAAACATACAATAATATTTTAATTTACACATTATCATATGATGAACAAATACCTAGTCTTTTAAAAACAAAAATTCACGATAGAATTTTAAATTGCAGAGAATTATTAGTAAAGTAAAAGTACCATATGGAGAAAATTTATTTGAACTAGTACAAGAACAAATTATGACAGATTTAGAAAAAAGGCAGGATTACACAGATAAATCAGAAGAAAGTATAGATACAGAGGAAGATTCTACTGAATTAATAGGAGCAGATTTTAAAGAGGAAGATACTACTGAATTAATAGGAAAAGATTGTAAAAACGTAAACATTACCAAAATGGCTTCTATAGAAGAAAAGGCCAAGTTTATCTCTATATGTTCCAACATAATAAGGGAAAATTTTGATGGTAATCCCCTTAGTCTAAATTCTTTCATTGATAAAATAAATCTAATTGAAGAGCTTACAACACCAAATTTGTCAAATTGTCTAATTTCTTTTATAAAATCTAAACTAGATGGAAAGGCAAGAGAAATTTTGCCAGAGAACATAACAAATATTGACCAAATTAAAAATACACTTAAAAATAGAATCAAACCTGATAGTTCTAAAGTAGTTGCTGGTAGAATACCGGCATTACAAGTAAAGAACAATAATTATACAGATTTTTCGAAGAATGTAGAAGATTTAGCAGACGCGTTACAACGTTCTCTTGTAATATAAGGTATGACGAAAGAAAAGGCTCAGGAAATGGCAATGGAACAAACAGTCTCAATATGTAGGAATAATGCTAAGTCGGATATGGTCAAAGCTATTTTAGCATCTACGGTTTTTAAAGAACCAAAAGATGTAGTCGCGAAGCTAATTATTGAGGAATCTACAAATCAAAAAGAATACCAGGTTTTGACAATAGGTCATGGAAACACAAGGTCATTTATTCGAAACAATCAAAATAATATGTATAAAAATAATGCTTATCGTGGTCAAAATAATTCATATAGACGGAATAAGTTGTACCGTGGGCAGAATAATTCTCATTATAACCAGAATAGTTCATATCATAATCAAAATAGTAACAATAATTTGAATAAATACAACAATTTTCGGGATCGTAACTTTAATAATCGTGGTAAATATCATAACAATTCGCGTAACCAGGGAGCTTCTGTGCGGACTTTAAACGCGCAGGCCCCTCAGCAGGAGATGTTGAGGGAGGAGCAAAGTCAAATATAATTGGAAATACTTTAACTAAACAAAATTTAATCAATGATCATGACACTAAATCCATATATAGTTTTAATTTAAATTACTCAGATTTCATAAGTTTAGATTGTCTTGCTTCATATAAAACCTGTTCATTTTTAGTCGATTCACAAGCTGACATATCGGTCAAATTGTCTTGTTTAAAATCAAATGAAAGAATAAATGTGCAAAATACTATTAACATTGTTGGTATAACAACAAATACTACAAAATCGTTAGGTACAATTGACTCAAAATTAATTATTTCTAATAATTCAATACCACAAGTCTTTCATATCGTGTCTGATAATTTTAATATTCCCTCCGATGGTATATTGGGAAAAGACTTTTTAAAGATTAATAGATGTCAAATTGATTATAACTCGATGACAATTTCATTTTATGTTCCACGGACAAACAAAAGAGTAATTATCCCAATTTTTCACGGTACTAATAAGAATTTATTTGTCGTTCCACCAAGGTGCGAAGTTTTTAGAGAATTCCATTTGAAAAACCTAACTGGACCAGTTTTTGTAGATTGCCAAGAAGTTTGCGAAGGCGTATTTGTTAGTAAAAGTATAGTAAATTCAGAAAATCCTATACTACGTATACTGAACACAACAGACAAAGTTAAATTAGTGAACAGTTGCAATGTAAAGACCGAAAACCTTTCTAAATATCACATTTATTCAATTAATAAGACACCTGTTTGTAACGAAAGGGTTAAAAATTTGGAAACTATTTTGGATGATAAAATGCCAAGTTATATAAAGGAAGAGTTAATGCCAACATGCGTGAAATATGCGGATATTTTCACTTTGAAAGAAGACAAGATGACAATTAATAATTTTTATGTTCAGAAATTAAGGATAAATGATAGGGAACCAGTATATATCAAAAATTATCGTCTTCCGTACACTCAAACAAGTGAAATAAAACGTCAAGTTCAATATCTTTTAGATAATGACCTAATAGAACCAAGTACATCAAACTATAATAGTCCATTGATCTTAGTACCGAAAAAGAGTCCAAATGATAGCAAATCGTACAGAATGTGTGTAGATTTTAGAGCCATTAAAAAAAGTTAATTGCTGATAAATTTCCTTTGCCAAGGATAGATGACATACTCGACAATCTTTGTCGAGCTAAACACTTTTCAATTATTGACTTATTTTCCGGATTTCATCAAATTCCACTTCATGATGATTCAAGAGATTTAACATCATTCAGTACAGATCAAGGTGCATTTCGATGGAAGGTTCTACCTTTTGGGCTAAACGTAGCTCCAAATTCGTTTTCTAGGATGATGTCAATAGCATTTTCTGGCCTTGAACCTAATAAAGCGTTCTTATACATTGACGATATAATTGTAATTGGCTGTAGTAGGCAACATCATTTAAAAAACTTAACTAACGTATTTGACATTCTAACCCCCATTAACACGAAGTCTGGTTATGCCTTAACTAATAGTTATATTGTCGGTTAAAATTATTTTTGTATGAAAACTGTCAGTATAACTCTTAGTTAAAACATAACCAGACTTCGTGTTACTGGGGGTAAGAAAATATAATTTAAAAATTAACCCCTACAAATGTAACTTTTTCAAACCCGAGGTAACATTTCTTGGTCATAGATGTACTTCTAAGGGACTTTTACCTGATAACAACAAAATAAGGTCTATAGAAAATTATACTGTTCCAACTGATAAAGATGCCGTTAAACGTTTTGTTGCATTCGCAAATTATTATAGAAGGTTTATACCAAATTTTGCATCTATGGCAAATCCATTAAATAATATTACTCGTAAAAAAGTTAACTTCGTATGGGATGGAAGATGTCAGGAGTCATTTGAGAAGATTAAATCAGAGCTAATTTCACCAAGAATTTTACAATACCCCGATTTTACAAAAGAATTTTTAATAACTGTCGATGCTTCCAAAGTTGGTTGTGGAGCCATACTTAGTCAAAATTTTTCAGGTCATGATCTACCAATATATTATGCATCTAAGGCATTCAATCGTTCAGAACAAAAGAAACCTACAATAGAACAAGAACTTTTAGCAATATACTTTGCAATAAACCAGTTTAGGCCATATGTTTATGGAACAAAATTTACAGTTAGATCAGACCATAGACCACTAGTTTATCTCTTTAATATGAAAGATACTTCATCAAAACTTACAAATATAAGACTTAAACTTTCGGAATATAACTTTTGTATTGAACATATAAAAGGTAAGAACAACGTTGGAGCTGATGCTTTGTCACGTATTTCGGTTGACGAACTGAAAAATGATACGTATAAAGGAATTTTAGCAGTGACAACTCGCGCGATGTCAAAAAAAACAAACGTAGAGAAAGTAGAGCCAAAGGATGAAAAGACTGATAATATAAAAGTATATGATAAATTTTCAAATGAATTTGATAAGACATTTTTTATAAGAATGAGGATTTGACAAATATTAAGATAAGAATGTACAACAGATTTAAATGTATTGTAAATGTTAGTTTTGTTAACGAAACATCAAACTTCGGTGAGATGCTTTTGAGGCTTCAAAAAAGTGCCAACAATAATAACATATACATTGCAGAATGGACAAAAACCGATCCATTTTTTTCAATATGCTCAATTCAAGATTTTAAAACCCATGGTAATAAAGTATTAACCTCACTTGAGATTAGATTAGTTGATCCTATCGAGACTATAAAGGACAAAAAGACAAAAGAAAAACTTTTGGAAATACATCACTGTGATCCAATTGTAGGAGGACATTGTGGTCGTAAAAGACTTTACGCAAAACTTAGGACAAAATACTATTGGAAGAACATGACAAAGGATATTGCTTCATTCGTTAGAAAATGTGAAAATGTAACTTAAACAAGGTCAAAATTGGAACAAAGGAACAACTTACATTAACACCTACTCCCGTGAAACCGTTTGATATTGTAGTATTGGATACAATTGGTCCATTACCTACTTCTAAATACGAAAATAAATATGCTTTAACTTTAATTTGCGATTTTACGAAATATCTCGTTAGTATACCAATACCTGACAAAAGTGCAAGAACGATAGCTCAGGCAATTTTTGAAAAATTTATTTTAATTTATGGAAGTATGAAAAGTATAAAATCTGATCTTGGTACTGAATTCAAAAATTAAATATTTAGTGAATTATGTAAACTCTTAAACATTGAATTAAATTTTTCAACAGCATATCACCATCAAACAGTAGGGACCGTAGAACGAAACCATCGTGTATTTAATGAATATTTAAGAGCATATATTAACGAAAACCATTCAGACTGGGATACTTATTTAAAGTATTTCACATTCTTTCATAATACGACTTCAAGTTTTGTATTCGACAATAAATACACTCCATATGAGTTAGTTTACGGCCCTATGCTCCTTATAGGAACAACAGGAATTAATATATATATATATATGAGTTAGTTTTTGGAAAAAATGTTATTATGCCAAAAGATTTGAACCTAGGGAAAATTGATCCCATATATAATGTGGAAAATTATAGTAAAGAGGTAAAATACCGTTTACAGAAATCTCATTGTATGATAAAAACACTTATAGAAAAACACAAAGAAAGAAATAAACAATTGTATGATAGAAATTCTAAGCCAATTAATTTGAACATAAATGACAAAGTATTTGTAAAAAAAGAACCATATGATAAATTTGGAAATATCTATGAAGGCCCATATATTGTAAAATGGTGTAAATGTAACTATACACAGTAAATCATTAAGGAAAGATAAGGCAATTCATAAAGATCGACTAAGGATAGCTAACTAAAGCTATAATAAAGGTAAATATTTAAAACTCTTTGTTTTTTTTTTTAAATTTGTAAAATTATAGAAAACAGTAGACCATGTATTTTTTGTAAATTTGAAATCAATTTCTTTGTAAATTTGGAAAACATACATACATATATCAAATTAATTTTATAAAATTCGAAAACTAATAAATTATATAATTATATATAAATGTAACATTTTGGTAGAATTGATAAATATACACAAAAAAAAAACAATATATATCAAATATTTTTATAATTTTTTTTGAATTTATTAAATAGGTAGCACATACGTAGTAAAAAAAAAAAAAAAAAAAAAAAACAATATATATTACTTATTTTTTGTAAATTTGAAATTATTTGTATAAAAATATTTATTTTTCAGTAAATTTTGAAATTATTATAAAGAAAACAACAAAAATATATAAAACATTTGTTGTGTAATTGTAAAATTATTTGTGAACATTTTTAAAAACATATTTATCTGAAGCAAATATGCATATATAAAACATATACAACTTATTTTTTTTAATTAACTTTAATATTATTTGTTATACAACATTAAGTATAAAAAAAGCATTTATTATTACTTTTGTAAAATTGATTTTTTTTCTTGTTTGTTTGCTTTATTGAAATCCTGTAAATATTAGAATCAACTAACGTTCTTGTAAATATAACAATATTTTACTTTTATGCTTATAAAAAACAAAACATTTGATAACAATCCAATCAAATATTATAAATAATTTGTAAAAAAAAAAAAAAACATGAACCAAACACAGATTGATCACCTGTTTTGATTCAACTTTTTTTTCTTAAAGAAGGGAGGTGTAAGGAAACTTACATGACCCACTGTAACAAATGTAGTTATACAAAATGTAGTATACAAAACAGAAACATATAGCCAATAAGAATAACATAAGCAATAAGAATAACATAAGAAATAAGAATAACACAAGCAATAAGAATAAGTAAAACATAATAAAACAATGAAACATGCAAATAAGAATGAAACATGCAAATAAGAATATCATAAGCAATAAGTAAAACATAATACTATAAGAGAAGTGAATAATAAATCAAGCAGATCAGTCTGCACATACAATTGAATGCATCAAGTTGTTTTTTTTCAAAAGTGCTATGACAGCATCCGCCACACATGCGTGTGTTTGATTTGTAATTCTCATTTCATCCATTCCACCAAGGCGAATTTATATACAAGGTGATGTCGGTGGCGAATTCAGGAAAATACGAGCGAATTCATTCATTTTTTATATATGGAGTTTGACATTCGAAACAATGAGAGAGTGGTTTTGAATGTCAAACTCCATATATAAAAAATTAATGAATTCGCTTGTATTTTCCTGAATTCGCCAGCGACACCACCTTGTATATAAATTCGCCTTGCATTCCACATTGTATAATGTTGTTGTTGTGCTGTTTACGTATGATAGAGTTGCTCATATGAGAACTCATTTTATACATGAATATGAAATATAAACACACAACCAAGGCGAATTCATATAAGGTGGTGTCACTTCTACAAAAACAACAATTGGTCTTAACAAATGTCAAAAAACCAAAATGAAAAATTAAACAAATAAGTATTTAAACTTAATATAGTGTAGTTAATTGAATAGTGAGGGCTTTACTTATTTATGTAAACAATAAATATTTTGTTAATATGCTTAGAATATGTAGATATTTAAATATAAAAAACAAGCTTTGACAGTTGTTAAACCAAAAAGCGAAAAAAAAAATTTATCAGCTGTTTGACTGACTCCACCTTGTATAAATTCGCCTTGCACACAACTAAACTTGTGTTTTCTTTTTATGTTATTACCCTGCCAACAATTACTATCCAAAAAGTGTCCCAAACGTATCATCTTGAAGTTGAAACTCATCGAATATGATATCGCTTTCTTATCGTAATAGTGTCACAGTGCGGGAGAAAACGTGCCACGCATATGATACCTACCAATTCTATTCATTTAGTGTATTATTATTATATCTAAATTTATGTCTAAAAAGTGTCCAGAGAGAAGATAATGTTTCCATTTCAGCTTCTTGCATTAAAATGGAAATATTTTATTGCATTCCAGTTATGAAAACACTATGCATATACGTATTTACATTAAAAATAAATAAAATAATGATATAACTTAACTTAATACGACTTTAATTTAAAATTAGAGTATAAAAAATTATATAAAATATGTTTCACTAATTAATTGGAATACGTATTTACATTTTTAAAAAAAATTCACTAGTTATTGCACTAACTCTAAAAAAAACTAACCTTTAAAAAAAACTTTATTTATTGGTACACTTTTAACAACACTTCAATTACAAATATAATTTAAATTAATCACTAATTATTAGGGTATTCAATCGGTTAACCGATTAATTTTGTTCGGTTAACTGTTCGAATAATTCAAAATTGCCGATTTTCAAATAACGAATAAACCGATTAATTTGTGTCGGTTAACCGATTAACCGAAATTTCTTTTTTTTTGCACTTTAACATACATATAATTTTCCATTTTAATTCAAATACAAATGTCAAAGTAACATTACATATTTTTTCGAGCATTCGAGAAATATGTTTAGTGAGTATAATAACTTTACATGTATTGTCGGATGAGAACATGATAATAGACGAAACTGGAGACTCTACTGAAACGAATTTTTATCAAAACTTATCGAATTATTAAAATTGGATATTCTTTATCACGTCTTATTTTCGATTTCTCCAACATCTCCAACGAGAGAGTTTTTTCCAAGTCGAGTTTTATTAACACTAAAGAAAATTATTTACTTTTTGGTTGAATTGATATGTTTGTTTATTTTTTATGTTTTTGTTCTTTTTATTAATAAAATACTTCAATAAGTACACAAAATTCGTGATTTAGTTTCAGTTTAACATTTAAATATAAATTATTCGGTTAATCGAATAATTTAAAATTAACCGATTATTAACCGAATAAATCTAAACCCCGATTAATTATTTGCTCGATTAACCGATTAAACCAGAAACCCGATTAATTGAATACCCTACTAATTATTTAATGAAACTTTATTTATCACTATTTAATTTGAACTTAAGTTAAAACACACACTTTTTATTTAACATAACCGATGATTTTTAAATTCATAAATATACTGAGTATTGTCATGTTCTTCTTCTTTCTTTTAAAATGTAAACGGTAAAAAGTCGGTATTACGGCCATTTTCACAATGTACGATTATTTCATTTTAACCGGGAAATTAACTAACTGTCGGTTTGTTTAACGGGGATCATTTAACCAACGGTTACCGATTTACGTTTCACCATCATTTGATTACTTAACCAAAGCATTCAGTAGAAAGTATGGCAATAATGCATACATTTGTTTACGAAAAATAGTGTAATGAAAGATTGAAATATAAAAAATTGTCTAAAAGACGGTATAAAAGATAATAATTTGTCTTTTCTTAGTGGTATAATAAAAAAACGTATAAAACTCAAAAATATTAAGGTACCTAACTGTAAAATTTACAGAACAAACTGAACAACTATTACTGAAAACCAACAAGGAAAAGTGCACATTTGTTGTTTGGTTTGTAAGTGCAATATCCGGGTGGTATATGGATCACCCCGTGCAAAATTTACTTTTCTTCGCTTTACACTTTTAAAAATTATAAATATTACAAAAATATAAATGTTTTCCCATGTTCTTTTATTATATTTCTTACAATTAAGATGCTAACCGGCGAAATTTGTTCGGTTATATTTAACAGCAACTTTGTTGTTAAATAGTGTCAATTAAGAATTAATCGTACATTGTGAAATTCAAATTAGCCTAACTTGCGGTTAAAGTTCACGTTAACTTTTAATCGTACATTGTGAGAATTGCCGTTAATGTAATTTGTTATTCTAAAATTTGTCACTAACCAAAAATAATATTCTTTTGTATACTAAAATGAATCGTTTTTTTTTATCATAATGTACTTTTTAATATTATCTATTAAGTTAATTTTTAGGGATCTTTGTTTGTAACTAAAATGTACTTTAAGATGAGCATAATTCGACAGTAATGTAATTTGTTTTTGTAAAATATTTTTTATATGCTGAGTAACATTTTTGCGACACATTTTAGTATACATATCGAAAATATAACTTCCAATTGCTGAAAATTGCACTTCTAACACACACTTTCACCATCAAATATGTAAAGGCTTAAAAGCCTCGCAAACTGTGCAATGGAAATTCGTTTGCACAACTCCGATAAGTTTGCGCGACAATTTCGACTCGCAAACTTGAATTTATTGCGCAATTGATGAATCAGCTGCTTTTGTTTACTTTTATTTATGAGAATTAAAAATCAAATAAAATATAAATATTTTGTGCATGTGAAAATTGTGTAACTTTGGAACAAAATTATTGGATTGAATGGCATTGTGTATGGAAAAATTAACCATCAGCTAGAACATAAACAAATTCTTCCAAACTATGTATACCATCGTTTGTTCCAAAGATTTAACTTTCATTCAACATTTCTAGAATTTAAATTTATACAATTTGAAAAACTTTTTTTAAAGCTTTTGTTGAATTTATTTTTATTTGACATTATTATGTGTATTTGAGGAGTGTGGTGAAAGTGGTTTAAAACCAATACATATAAATAAAATGATACCAATACATTCTTATAGTTAGGTTTTTTTTGACAATCGACTTAGGTTTTTTTTGACAGCGTTTCACTTCTTGTTATTATTCTTTGGTATTTATTAAATAAATCGTAAAATATACAAATTGGAGTCAAACAAGTGATCAAACATTAGTCTATAAGTCCCCTTTTACAATGCAGAAATTGAAAGGCAGACATTTTACTCATTCTCTTTTGAATGAGTCTCTTTTGAACAAACCTAAACCTGTGTATTACACACTCTACCTCTTCAATCCCTCACCTACAAACTTCGTCTGTCTGCCTTTCAGTTTCTGCATTGTAAAAGGGGACGGACTAAGGGATATATTTACTACATGATTAACTCCTGTGTTATTACGAGATGAAAATGATGGTTGGATGCTACTTTACAGCTCGATCAAAATATTGATGATTTTAAAAGAAAAGTCGCAAGCTAGAAAGAATATCTAAAGATGATGGCTTTAAACAAGTTTCATACCCAGATATTGTTTTATCAGAAGAACAATAATAATTTTAGAACTTTAAATATTTAATTTCTGGTATAATATAAAGAGTCCTAACTGCTGGGAACACATTTAAGATTTTTAATTAAGTGCAAACGGTCCTTAAAAATATTAAGGAAGAACATTTTGGCGCCCGAGCAGGGACTGTTTTTTAAAATAAATTCGCTATTTACCGAGACCGTACTTTTTACAAGTTTCCGTGAGTTCGTTAATAAAACAACCCCGTTAACAAGTATATTAAAAAACACATAATAAACATTTAAAAAACTAAACAAACAAACCAACCAGTGTTGCCACCAAGAAAATTATAAACTACACATGCCTCATAACTAAATTACACATATGGCCAAAAATTACACATGTAAATAAATTTTCGTGATCGCAAATAGGAGAAATTGACTAAAGGCCCTATTGCGAATACAAGATTTTTAAAACGTACATGAATATAAATGGTAAGTAATGAATTCTTGAGATCAGTCAAATATGTCAAATACGCTTTTAACAAATATTAATCAATGTTCATTCGGAGATTTTTCCATTGGAAATTGTTACATTTCTATTAAAAATTTAACAATATTTAAAAAAATAGCACACTGCTTTCAAATTTGAATTTTTTTCTAATTTATATTAAGGCTTTGAAATAAGTTTTGTTTTCAGTTTCAAATAGGCTTTATTTGTACAAAGTTAACTATTTTTTACTATTTGTAAATTATAGCTTTGATCATTTATCTTACTAGTAAATACTTGTAACGAGAGAGTAAATTCTCAAAAATAGGAAAAAGTAAATGAACACTTTACCAGTAAAATCTTGTAAGTAAATAAATGCAACGTTTAGGTTTTTAAAATTTGTAGTTATAAATTAGAAATAAAGCTCCCAAAATAGTAAGTAAATTTTATTTTTTTTATTTAAAACACACACCAGAAACCACAACTGGCAACTACAATAAGAAATTTAGGAACAAAATTAACATATTTTGAGAAATATTAAAATAAGAACGATTTTCGAAAAAAATATTTTTTGGGCGTATTTTGGAGAATGAGCCTAATTTCATTAATGTTATGATTTTTAAGTAAAAGCTATTCAGAATCAGAGCACTTGGGGTTAAAAGTACCCTGAACTTTTAAAATCACGAAAAATACAGTCAATATGAATGGTGATAATTTTAATTGACAATATTGTCTCCTTAATAAAACAGTAGTGTATAATTTGTATGACATTTCGAAATAATTGAGTTTAAAATTTTTGTGTTAGTAGACATCTAGAACAAAAGTAATATTTCAATTGATATTTTGATCCACTTTGTGGAAGTAGAATTTCACATTTATTATGCAATAAAAAAATAATAGTGTATATTAGGCCGGGTCGAATTGTATGGACGATAAAAAAGTAAAAATTCTAAGAAAGGTTCCTCAAGAAACCATAGGTCTAAAATGAAATCCTATTTTGCGCATTTCGACTTTTATCCAATGATATTTCAGTATATATATTTTTTTTAATAGTTTTTTTATTGGATAAAAATCGAAATGCGCAAGATAGGATTTGATTTTAGACCTATGGTTTCTTGGGGAAAACTTCTTAGAATTTTCCGTAGAATGCGTTTCTGCTATAAGATTTTTTATGAAAAAAATCGACCCAGCCTAGTGTATATCCCAGCAAAAACTTCGCTTACAAAGCAACAAATAATGTATTTTTTAATAACTTACATTTTAAGTAGTAAAGTCTAAAAAAACAAAATAAACAAACAAAACAAATAATCAGTTACTTTTTTTCAATTTGCCAATTTTTGTTATTGCATGTTTATTTTTATAAACACAGAAAATAATATTGTATTACTGTATGAACACCCTTATTTGATGCACAATAAAATAACTAAGCAGTGGTGTAGTGAGTACAACAGTAGACTAGCCAACGGATAGTTGCTGGTTCGACTGTTGGCTGCGACTTATTTTTTATTTTTTTATTTTTTGTTTGCAAATACAAAATTCTATAAATAACTCTACTAACAAAACAACATATTTTCGGCCAAAAAATAAAGGATTACTTTTGGGACATCGGTAACAAAAATAATGACTTCTTTCAGTAGAAAAATAAGTAGTCGAATCGTCAAATTCCCCTTATTTTTCGGCTTATTTATAAGTAAAGTTTTTGCTGGGATGCTTATACGCTATTGTTTTATTGAGGGGACAATACATTTTTTTTATATAATTCGAATTTAAAATTACACATGAATTACACATGCATTCAATTACACATGGGCTACACATTCAAGTTAAAATTACACACAATATGTGTAATTACACATGAAGTGGCAACACTGAAACCAACCCACAACACATAAACATCAACCAAGGAATCCATCCATCAAGAAGGAAGACCATACCAGATGCCTAATTGCAACTGCATTTTGTGCCGAACGTCAACAAAACCCTAACCAGGTATTTAAGAACAAATAATTGTGTGAGACTTTGCATTTTATTTATCTTTGAAATTAAAAAAAAAAAAAAATAATTAATTTGATTGCCAAAGTTATTTCCACACCTAAAATTATTTGCTCTTCTAATAATTTTCTTATAAATCTCTTAAGTAGTGAAACACACACAAAAATAGTGATAAAGTGCTTTATTGTTGTTTCTTATTTAAATTCAAATACACAAAACTTAATTATTAAGTTAAAAATTAAAAACACAATTAAAAAGAAAGTCGCCTCCTCGCTGCAATTATTAAAATCACTTATCGGTCGTTCTCTTATTTTTTTTAACACTCTCACTGTTTTCTTTGGAAAAATAATTAAAGTTTTATTAAAGTTTAAAAATATTTACATCTTTTCAATTTACCTTTTTTGTGCACTTGTTTCTTTTATTAACTCGATTGTTTATTTTTATCAACTCGCTTGTTAAGTTATTTGACACTTGTTTTGATTTATTTTCTTATTCGTTACAATAAATAAAACCGTTTACCAACACTGTTGAGTTGTAATGATCAAAGTGGCAACCGCAGTGATCATATGGTAAACAGACGGACAAATATAAGAACATAAACAAAAGAAAACAATACAAATAAAGGTGACAAAAAATAAATAAAAGTATATAAGTGAAAATAAATAAAAAGAAGTATATACATATAAATAAAAGAAAATATATAAAAACAAATAAGGAATTATAATTGAGAAATTTTATAAGAAAAAATTGATAAAATAGTGTAATTAAAAATAAAATCAGAAGAGGTAAAATTATTATTATCGGACGGACATTTATAAAAGTGATCGCGAGTAAATTTAATAATAAAAGAGGCAGTGGTAATTAATTGAACAACAACAATAAAATTAAAGCATTAAAAAATAAAATTGCGATAAATTCAATTGTTTACATTTATTTTCTGTTGCTTGCTTTTATTTAACTCTTGTTCTTCTTAATTTGTGATACAACCCAACGAACCATTTATCGAAAATTTGAAATATAAAAATAAAATAATATTTTTTGTTATAATTTATAAAATTTGTTCGGGTACGGAAAAAATTTATTTGCGAACTGGTTTATAAACCAGCAAACAATATTGTTCAGAAAATTTTTCCGAGAATTAATAATTGCTATTAATTTATAAATAAATAAGAATATTGGTATAAAATAATTTGAAAACCTTAAAGTCAATTGTTGTTTCTGCAAGTGCATTGAAACCATAAGTTGATCTCGGAAAGTTTATTTATTATTCTATTTTGTCTTTACGACAAATTTCCTTGAGATCCTTTTGAAAATTGATTTAAAATACAATTCAAAAAGAATTTAAACTTGGTTTCCTATTTTTCTTAGCAAGTTAGTTATTTAAACCTCGACTACAAAATGGGAGGCGGTAAAAATCAAAAAAGTTCTACTAGTCTTGAGAGTTTATACCAACAGAAAAATAAAATTTTGAATAACGTTTCGAGAATTCGGCGATCTATTAAGGAAAAAACTATTTCGTTTAATCAAAATGAATTACATTGTCGATTAGAAATTTTGAATTCATATGATGAAGATGCAATGGACATTCAAACTGAAATCGATATTTTAGATCCCTCGAACGATGAAAGGTCCGATTTAGAAAATGTATGCGTTTCCACAAAAAGTATGCTTTTGGGTTATTTAACTCCCAGAGAACATAGTATCGCTGAAACTACTCTTGGTTTCTCAAGTCATCATAGCCGACTTCCAAGTATGAAGTTGCCTAAATTTAGCGGTAAATATGCCGAATATAAGAATTTTATTAGTTTATTCGAGAGTTTGGTAGATAGTGATATAACTTTAACTGAAATTGAGAAATTTAATCATTTAATCT
This sequence comes from Calliphora vicina, assembly GCF_958450345.1. Lineage (NCBI taxonomy): Eukaryota > Metazoa > Arthropoda > Insecta > Diptera > Calliphoridae > Calliphora > Calliphora vicina. The sequence continues at coordinate 68,315,667 of NC_088780.1, read as the reverse complement.
CGTGCCTATCAGATGAAGCTCTGGGAACTGTGAAAGCTTATCAGATAAGTGAACAAAATTACTCCAAGGCTCTACAAAGTTTAAAAAGAGTTTATGACAATCCATGTTTAATATTCTTTGATAATATTACTAAATTGTTTGATTTACCGGAAATGTCTAAACCTTCTGCAACTTGCTTGAGGAGCATGATTGATACAGTTTCTGCCATTTATGGCTCACTTTTATCAATCGGAGATGATAAGGCAATTACTAATGCGATAATAATTCACTTAGTAATGACTAAAGTAGATCCAATCACTAGATCCAAATGGGAAGAGCAACTTGATTATGAAAAGTTGCCCTTATGGAGTGATTGTGAGGTAGCTTTGAACAAAAGATACCAACATATTTCAGCTGAAGAAGCTTCAAGTTCGAGATTAAAACCGAATACCAATTTTACGAGAAAAAATGAAAGTTTTAGTAAAAAGAAGAAATCATCCTTTTCATGTCAAACTGATAACCAACAATCAGTAGGTAAATGCTTATTTTGTAAAGCAGCGCATTACTTATCGAACTGTCCTTCATTCTCTGCTGTGCCGGTGCAACAGAGATTTGACTTTGTCAAAGGCGTTCCCGCCTGTATTAATTGTTTGAAAAAAGGACATACGGTGACAAAATGTAAATCAACAAAATGTAGAGTTTGTAGTGGTTCCCATCATACATTATTACATAAATATGCTGCAAATGATGCACAACCTGAGAATGTTGCAAATTCTGATCCTAATGTAGCTTCAACTTCAAGAGCTTTTGTAAATCATTCATCTTCGGCGAAAGATAATGTAATTTTAGCAACAGCTTTAGTGCAGATCAAGAATAAATCTGGTCAGTATGTTTTAGCTAGAGCTCTTTTGGATTCCGGTTCACAAATAAATTTTGTAACCGAAGAACTATCTCAGCGATTACAATTGCAAAAACAAGAAAGAAATCTCAGTCTTATTGGTATTGGCAGAACGAATTCGTCTGCAAAACATAAACTTCAGGCTACAGTGAAATCTCGAATGAATTCCCATGAATTTTCTGCAGAATTTTGGATTCTTCGATCGATTTCCAACTATCAACCAGATCGTATAATTTCAACAGCTGGATGGAATTTGCCCGATAATATAGAATTCGCTGATCCATATTTTAATAAACCGCAAAGAATTGATATGTTGATCGGCGCTGAGATTTTCTTTGAATTACTATGCGTCGGTCAAATTAAACTGAATCCCAATATCCCAACACTCCAGAAAACACTTCTAGGATGGATAGTTTCGGGAAAATATAAAGAATTAAAACATTTTAATAAGAATGTATGCCATTTAAGTTCACTAACTGAAAACGAAGATTCATTAGATTCAATAGTTCGTAGATTTTGGGAATTAGAAGAAATTCCTAGAGAGGCAAATGTTCTATCAATTGAGCATCAGGAATGTGAGAAAAGCTTTTCGAAATCTGTTCAGCGATTGCCGTCGGGCAGATTTAAAGTGGCGCTACCTTTTAAAGCAGATCCAAATACACTGGGTCTATCTTTTGAAACAGCTAGAAGACGATTCTTATCGTTAGAACGTCGTCTGTCAAAAGAACCACAAACAAAAGAGATTCATGAAAGAGTACATTAATTTGGGTCACATGTCTATTGCAGATAATAAAGTACCCGATGTTTCTCATTATTTTATACCACATCAATGTGTATTACGCCCGCAAAGTTCTACTACAAAACTTCGGGTAGTTTTCGACGCCTCTTGTAAAACATCTACACAACTTTCTCTTAACGATCTACTAATGATTGGTCCTACCATTCAAGAGGAGTTGTATTCAACACTTCTTCGTTTTCGAATGCATAAATACGCTATTACGGCTGACATTGAAAAAATGTACCGTCAGGTTTTAATTGACGAGGCCGATAGAAATTATCAATTAATATTATGGCGTGAAAATCAGTCTCAAAATATTGAGATTTATAAATTAAATACAGTGACTTATGGCACATCATCAGCTCCATTCTTGGCAATACGTTGCCTTACTTATGTGAGCGAATTATTCGAAAAGTCATTGCCAATTGGCTCTAAAGTCATAAAGAGAGACTTTTATGTCGATAATCTTTTAACTGGTGCTGACTCAATAGAAGATCTAAATATAATAAGGTCCCAAGTCACACAAATATTGCAATCGGCAGGTTTTAATCTGACTAAATGGTTTTCAAATTGTTATGATCAAGACTCGATTACAATTCAAAAATCAGTACAGATAAATCAGGATTTCACTAAAACTTTAGGCACTTATTGGATTCCGAAGAGTGACGTATTTAAATACCACTTGGATGATTTGTTTCAAAACTTGAAAGCAACAAAACGAAATATCTTGTCAGTTTCGGCAAGACTTTTCGATCCGCTCGGACTTTTGTGCCCTTTGATTATCAAGGCAAAAATTCTTCTTCAAGAATTATGGCTAATGCAGCTAGATTGGGATGAGTCTATTCCCACGCGCCTTGATACTTCTTTTACAGATTTTAAAGCTAATTTATTGAAAATTGACATAATAGAAATTCCTAGATTTGTTTTGACCTCATCAAATACTGAATGTCAAATTCATGGGTTTTCTGATGCCTCTATGCGAGCTTATGGCTGTTGCATTTATATCCGGAGTAGAGCTTCTGGTAAGACTTCTTGCCGATTACTAACGGCTAAATCGAAAGTTGCTCCTCTGAAGACCAAGTCTTTACCAAGACTTGAACTATGCGCAGCGCATCTACTAAGCAAGTTATGGTCCAAAATAAAGCATACAATATTATTTAAAGTGGAAAACGTTACATTTTGGACTGATTCAGAAATTACGTTGCACTGGATTCAAACTCATCCTTCTACTCTGGCAACATTCGTATCAAATCGAGTTTCAGAAATACAAGAACTATCGGGCCAGGCCACATGGCGTCATGTTCCAACTAAGGAAAATCCGGCCGATATTGTTTCTAGAGGATGTAATGTTGAAGAATTAGTTGACTCTGTTTGGTTTAATGGCCCAAAGTTTCTACTCGAAGAGACTAATATGTGGCCAGTAAATGAGCATTTCGAATTAACTCCCGAACAAAAGTCACTTGAAACAAGGAAAACTAATGTGTTTTTGGCTGTAGAAGAAAACGAAATTAATCCTATTGCGAAGATTATTGAAAGTTACTCATCATACAACAAAATGATTCGAGTATTTTCGTATGTTTTTCGCTTTCTCGATATTGCTCGAGGAAAGCAATTCCGCAATATAGGTATACCTACAGCGAAAGAGATTAATTGGACTTTTCTCCAGCTAATTGAATTTATTCAAAAAAGAGAATACGCCGAAGAGCTGAAAAAGTTAAGCAAATCACAAGTTTTGCCTTCAAATTTGCAACGATTAAATCCTTTTGTCCACCAATACAAAGATGAATACCGCAGTTTTTCACTACTTAGAGTAGGCGGGCGGTTGCTAAATGCACCAATTGCTCACGATGCAAAATTTCCCCTTTTAATGCCTAAAAATTCATATTTTATGGTCCTATATTTACGACACTTGCATTTGGAACACTGTCATGCTGGAGCGAAAGCCTTGGTAGCCATTTTACGTGATAAAATTTGGCTGATAAATGCCAGAGAAGCATGTTCAAGAGTAGTTCGCAAGTGTATTCATTGTTTTCGCTACAAACCTAAACTAATGAATCAAATAATGGGAAATTTGCCCGCCGATAGGGTGAGAGCTCTACGCCCATTTAAAGTATGTGGTGTAGATTTTTGCGGCCCAGTTAATGTAACACTTAAAATACGTGGCCGTCCGCCTGTTAAAATGTACATCGCTATATTTGTGTGTTTTACGTCAAAAGCTGTACATATCGAACTTGTTACTGATTTGTCTTCAAATTCTTTTATTCTTTGTCTTCAAAGGTTCGTCGGCAGGAGAGGGCTCCCAGAGCGCGTATACAGAGACAACGCAACGAATTTTGTCGGTGCCAGTCGAGAGCTGCTCCAGCTCAGAGAAGCAATGGCCAACAATGCCGACGCCATGAAAACGTACGCTGCCAACAAAGGGATAGACTTTGTCTTCATTCCTCCTCGAGCTCCACATTTCGGCGGTCTGTGGGAAGCGACCGTCAAATCCGCCAAAACACTTCTAACCAAAACCGTAGGCAAGGTGCTGTTGACGGTAGAGGAATTACAAACGGTTCTGGTTCAAATAGAGGCAGTCCTGAACTCCAGACCGATCGCTCACATCAGCAACGATCCCAACGACGGCGAAGCGTTAACTCCAGCGCATCTACTATTCGGAGAGAGTCTTCTAGCGCTGCCGCCAGAATTGCCTCACGAAGAAGTGGACAGGCTGAGGTACTCCAAGAGATGGCGGCTTACCTGCACTCTAAATTACTCTTGTACTAATATTGAAAGCCATCGGTTTTGTATTTTTTACTTTTGCGAAATAATAAATTTTTTTTAATTCAGTTCCGAAAACATTTTGAAAAGTTTGCTAAACCTTAAAGATTTTTAATTAAGTGCAAACGGTCCTTAAAAAATATTAAGGAAGAACACCCGCCTTTTCTATTTTGTGCAAGTTTATACATTAAATGTCTCTCTATTTGATAAAAATGTCAAATAAAAATAAATTCAACAAATGTTTTAAAAAAAAGTTTTTCAAATTGTATAAATTTAAATTCTAGAAATGTTGAATGCAAGGCAAATTTATTTACAGGTATACCCAATTCTACAACAAATACAACTTTACAAAAACAAAGTACATGTTGTACTTTGTTTTTGTAAAATTATTTGCTAAACAACAGCAGACTGCAAAAATCAAAAACAGGGGTGAAAATAAATAAATACGTGAAATTTACTTTCAATCACCATTCACTTTTATATTATCAATTATTCACTTTTCTACTATTTTATATTTTTTATTAAAAGAAACAAAAAACTTTGACAGATAGAAGTGAAACAAGTAAGAGTGCTATATTCGGCTATGCCGAATCTTATATACCCTTCACCTTTGTTGTGGATGCATTATTATTTTTTATAATTAGTATATATGTATGTACATTGCCCACTTTCAGCGTACAGCATCCTAAATTTATCAAGAACACAAAAAACAACAACAACGCCAAACGAAACAAAACACCAAAAGAAAAAACAAAATACGCAAGGCAATGAAACCAACACACATCCAAACATACGTTTAATTGTATAAAAAACAACAACAATGCCAAAAGAAACAAAATACGCAAAGCATGCACATTCAAACATACGATTTGTTGATTTTTTGTCAAAAAAACCAACACACAACCAAACAAAAGTTTAGTTGTATAAAAAACAACAACAACGCCAAAAGAAACAAAACACAAAAAAAAACAAAATACGCAAAGCATGCACATCCAAAAACATACGTTTTGTTGCTTTTTTGTCAAAAAAACCAACACACAACCAAACAAACGTTTAGTTGTATAAAAAACAACAACAACGCCAAAAGAAACAAAAAACAAAAAAAAAACCAAATACACAAAGCTTGCACACCCAAGCATACGTTTTGTTGTTTTTTTGTCAAAGCATGCAATACATTGTGTTTTTTGATGAAATTTTCAGAGGTTGTCTCGGATTTTTGCTCATATCTCCGTTATTTATGGACGGATTTTGCTGATTTTAAATAGCAAAATTCTCGAAAGTATGTCTGACAGAATTGTTGAAGATTTGGATCCCGGAGATATCTGGGGCCTTCAGAAAATTGATTTCAACAGACAGACAGACGGACAGACAGACAGACAGACAGACAGACAGACAGACAGACAGACAGACAGACAGACAGACAGACAGACAGACAGACAGACAGACAGACAGACAGACAGACAGACAGACAGACAGACAGACAGACGGACATGGCTTAATCGACTCCGCTATCTATAAGGATCCAGAATATATATACTTTATAGGGTCGGAAATGAAAAATGTAGAAATTACAAACGGAATGACAAACTTATATATACCCTTCTCACGAAGCTGAAGGGTATAAAAACATATCGAGCAAAAAATAGTCAGCTGGCTTATTAACGTCACCTGTAGTAAATTCGCCTTGGTTGAATGAAAGTTAAATCTTTGGAACAAACGATGGTACATAGTTTGTAAGAATTTGTTTATGTTCTAGCTGTTGGTTAATGTTTCCATACACAATGCCATTCAATCCAATCATTCTGTTCGAAATAGAGTATCCAAAACCGAAACCGAAAACCGGTCAACCGGTTTTTTCAACATTGTAAACTCCACCGGTTTCGGTTTTTTTAACTTTTCGGTTTTTTTACAAACCGGTTTTTGTAAGACGGTTAACCGGTTTTAATGAAATATATTTTCTTTGGCAATATTTCGTAAAAGATATAAAATAATTACATAAAGATAGATTATTAAGAATTAAAAAATGCAAAATTTCCGAAGATTTAGTACACAATTCATAACACATTTCCCAATAGCATACACAAATAAAAATAAATTTAAGGAGAACTTTTTCATATTAAATAAAAATTGAATATAAACCGGTTAACCGGTTTTTTGAAGACAAAAACCTAAACCGTTTAACCGGTTTTTTTTAAACCGGAAACCGGTTTTTCAAATTTGCCGGTTTTTTGGACACTCTAGTTCGAAAGATACACATTTTTCACATGCACAAAATATTTATATTTTATTTGATTTTTATTTCTTATAAATAAAAGTAAACAAAAGCTGCTGATTCATCAGATGCACAATAAATTCAAGTTTTCGAGTCTTAATTGTCGCGTAAACATATCGGAGTTATGCAAACGAATTTCCATACATTATTTGACATTTCATTTGCGAGAGTGTAAAAATGCACCTATTGCACAATTTGCGAGGCATTTAAGCGTTTACATGAGGACCCTTTATGTTTCTGCACAAAAATATAGATGCATATTTTTATGTCATATTTGGATTCTTTTACGCATATTTTCCAATAATAAATGCATGAAAATCCGAACTTTCTTAATTTACATATTACATATTTTACATATTTTAAAAAAGAAGTAATGTGCTGTTTAATTGTTTGTTAATTTTTCATACTAACAGTGGGGGATCTGAAAAAAAAAAGTGGAAATAAATCTGTAACTTTAAACGAATAGCCCGATTTTAATAAAATTTCCCATGGCTATAGAGGAGGTGTTGATAAGTTTAAGTTTTGAATTTGGGCTTATTATACCAAGGGGGCCGAGCCTCAATGACCCAAAATAGGGCACCTCGGGTATATCAAAAATTAAAAATTATGCCAAATTTTTGTTTGCGATCCTGGTGGCCGAAATTCGACCACTTTTAAAACGCTTTTTACCACTTTTATGGAGACTTTTTATATTGTGCACATCTAGAGAAAAACACCTTTTAAACCATATATGTTTCATCAATATTGGTGGCCAATAACATACTTAAAAGTGTACCACAAAAAAACGTGTGGACTATTTATATATAAGATGTGGAATCTACTAGACGATCACCCCTATCGCGAATCAATATTTCACATGAAATATTTTCCCTTTTCCGTTTTTCGTTCATCAACTTTGTTCACGTGAAAAAATTCCCCTTGCTGTGAAATTATTAGATGGAATTTTGTAAACAATAAACAGCTGTTACGAACAAAATTAACTATTGTGAATGTAAAGTTCATCGTGATATTCCCGATAGCAATTTTCCCTTCGAGGGAAATGAATATTTCATGGGAACAAAATTTCACATGTTATTGCTGATAGGGGTGGATATCTACAAAAAACATTACTATAGCCTTATATTATCTCTTATAGTTTACGAGTTATTCGCATTTGAAAAGTAAAATTTTATTTTATTTACCTACCTTGGTCTGGTTTTTTGCTAAAAACGGATCTAATTCTTTCCCGATTTTTTGAAATTTTTTTGAATTAACAAGACATGTATTAATAATAGTAAGAAAGAATTGTTTAAAAACCTCTCGTTTTCTCGCCATTTTTTTTTTCGAAAAAAGTACTTATATTAATTTTAAATTATACAGATAATAAGAAAAAGATACATAGTGTATTTATATTTTTCTGAAAGACAAAATTTCGGGAATTATTATAAAAGCAAAATAATATCAAAATTCATATTATTGCGTGGTCCATAGCCTTCCGAAGTATCCCATTTTTATACCCTTCAGCTTCGTGAGAAGGGTATATATAAGTTTGTCATTCCGTTTGTAATTTCTACATTTTTCATTTCCGACCCTATAAAGTATATATATTCTGGATCCTTATAGATAGCGGAGTCGATTAAGCCATGTCCGTCTGTCTGTCTGTTGAAATCAATTTTCTGAAGGCCCCAGATATCTCCGGGATCCAAATCTTCAACAATTCTGTCAGACATACTTTCGAGAATTTTGCTATTTAAAATCAGCAAAATCCGTCCATAAATAACGGAGATATGAGCAAAAATCCGAGACAACCTCTGAAAATTTCATCAAAAAAGACAATGTATTGCATGCTTTGACAAAACAGCAACAAAACGTATGGTTGGATGTGCAAGCTTTGCGTATTTTGTTTTTTGTTTGTGTTTTGTTTCTTTTGGCGTTGTTGTTGTTTTTTATACAACTAAACGTTTGTTTGGTTGTGTGTTGGTTTTTTTGACAAAAAAACAACAAAACGTATGGTTGGATGTGCAAGCTTTGCGTATGTTGTTTTTTTTGTGTTTTGTTTCTTTTGGCGTTGTTGTTGTTTTTTATACAACTAAACTTTTGTTTGGTTGTGTGTTGGTTTTTTTGACAAAAAATCAACAAATCTTATGTTTGAATGTGCATGCTTTGCGTATTTTGTTTTTCTTTTGTGTTCTGTTTCTTTTGGCGTTGTTGTTGTTTTTTATACAATTAAACGTATGTTTGGATGTGTGTTGGTTTCATTGCCTTGCGTATTTTGTTTTTGTTTTTTCTTTTGGTGTTCTGTTTCGTTTGGCGTTGTTGTTGTTTTTTGTGTTCTTGCTAAATTTAGGATGCTGTACGCTGAAAGTGGGCAATGTACATACAACCTATATACTAATTATAAAAAATAATAATGCATCCACAACAAAGGTGAAGGGTATATAAGATTCGGCATAGCCGAATATAGCACTCTTACTTGTTTTAAATAAATTTCAACTTTAGACAACATTTTCTCAAATCGCATAACTGCTTTCAAAAAACTAAGAACTGTTTTGTATGTCCCAATATGTTCTTCATTATTGTGCAAAGGGATTTCATAGCCCCGAGCTTGGTGCCTTCAATAAGTTTTTTTGGGAATTGTGGGATTGTCATTAACAATTCACAAATATCTTTTTCACTTTTGGATTTGGATCGAAAGTTTCTATATAAGTTTAAAATTTCATTAAACAAAACTTTTATGGCATTTTAAAAATTAAAATTTTTCAAAAAAATCAGCTATAATTTTTTATTCCCATATTTTTTTTGTACATTTTTGAAAAGAGGACATAATTTCCTATACGTTGATATATAATATGTATATCTTTTCTTTTCCACTAGTCAAATTAATGGCTTCCAAATACATAACTCGCAGTAATTAGCTTCACACCCTCAAATTCACAAGTTATTATAAAAAAAACATTTTCAGTGATGTTCTTCAGTTTTTGTCCCACTTTAAATTTTCTAAAGGGTTTGGAAAGTAAACTAATTACGCTTTAAAAAGTCGTGCATTCATTAATACATTTTTATAAAATAATATAAAACACAACTAGTTATACCAAAAAAAAAATATTTTTACAGTTTTTAATGTACAAGGTAACTTCTAACTTTATTAATAACTTTTCCAAATATAAACCGACTTTAACAAGTAATGCCTCTTTTGTTTCTACATACAATTGTCTTAAAAACACTGTGCAAAAAAAAGGTTTATATAGAAAGAAATTAGAATAACTATTATTGAATTTAAAAAATTACGAAAAAAATATACATTTTATGAAAGCTTAATTATGTGCCTCTAGGTACAAAAGTACTAGGACCTAACCTAAAACAGTTTTTTCAGAATAACCCAAAATTTTGAGGGTGTTTCAAAATCTTTGAAAACGTTTTTAGTATGTTCTCACCTAGACCTCCAACCCCACTAGGTCGATTTACAAGTTCAAAAATTTGCTTGTTATTTTGAAGCAGAGTATTATTGTTTATTTATTTTTTTCTAAATAATTTTTAATGTAATTACCATTTATGTAATTAGAATTACTTTTTTATCAATTACTTTACTAATTATGTGTAATTACAAAATGTAATTGGATTTGTAATTGGAAAATTTCAATTACTAATTGCTAGTAATTGGTATTTTTCAATTGCCCATTACATGTAATGTAATTGGTAATACATCGATAAATTCGGTACCATCCTGGGAATAGCATCTACCATTGTTGGTTTAAATACATTTATTGAACTGCAAACGATCTTACAATGTAAAGTCTTTAGTTCAAAGATATACAGAGTTGCAAAAACAGAGTAATATATAGAGTAGCATAACAAGTATGCAAAATAAAGTGTAGGAGAAATACAGTGTATCATTCTTAACACTCTCCTTGAATGAAATATTTCCAAGATAAAACATTTTCCCATGCACTCTTTAAATTAATAAAATAAGAGATCAAAAACAAAAAATTAACATTTCAATTCAAATTAATTTAACTTATTTTCTGGCGTATGAACTTAGCTTTTATGTCCACATGTTTCGTCCTTGGTGAATAATTATTATTAAGGGCGACATGTAAGGCTCCCTTGTTGTCACAATATAGCAACATAGTTTCATTGACATCAGGGTTGAGTTCAGCTTCTAGACGTTTCAGCCAAACTGATTCCTGTATAGCAGCTGTTAGTGACATAAATTCGGCTTCCTTTTTGACCACGAAATAGCGCCTGATTGGTACACAAAAACATAGCCGGTTGTAGATTTGCGGTCGTCAACATCTGCGGCCCAGTCTGCATCACAGAAACCTTTTATCTCGCCTTCCGTTTGCTTTTTGTAAACAATGCCTTTGTCGATTGTACCCTTCAAGTACCTCATTACACGTTTTACGGCTTCCCAGTGTGGTCTGCTAGGATTAGTCCCAAATCTACTAAGGAAATTTACCGCATAACAAATATCGGGTCGGGTAATCTGGGCCGCAAACAATAGGCAATCAATTGCCTGCATATATGGTACTTCTGACATGTTCCGCTTAGACTCATCATCTTCTGGAGACATACTAGCAGAAAACTTTTGATTGTAGTCTATTGGAGTCGTGGTTGGGTTACATTCAGCCATTCCAAAACGTTGCAAGACATCCCATATATAGCGGTATTGATCTATTTTTATAAAGCTATTACCTCTTGTAATTTTCGTGCCAAGCACAAACGATACCTCTACCATATCCTTCATTTCGAATCTGCTGGCTAGCTTTGACTTCAGTGACTTTATCGCACCTAGGTTGTTGGAGAAAATTAGGACGTCGTCGACATAAATAGCCACATACAACATTTCACCGTCACCTACTTTGTGGTACACACATGGGTCGACCTCACCTCTCACAAGACCCATTTTAAGCACTTCGTTGTTTATTGTCTCGTTCCAAACACGACCTGACTGTTTCAGACCATATATTGACTTCTGCAGCTTGCACACCTTTTTGGAGCCATCGTCGAACATTTCAGGTTGTTGTATATAAACAGTCTCCTTCAGCGTACCATTTAAATAAGCGCTCACTGCGTCCATTTGGTGTATATACATGTCCTTCCTAATTCCGTATAATCGATTCCTTTACGTTGTGAAAAGCCCTTAGATACCAGTCTCGCTTTCCATCGTATGGGATTGGCAGGATCATCCCTTTTGGTTTTGAACACCACTTCAATTTTATAGCTCTGTCACCTGGTGGTAAGTCGGTTAGCACCCACGTTTCGTTGTTCATTAATGATTCTATTTCCTCCTTCATTGCAGCATTCCATTTACATGAGTTGTCTGACGACATTGCGTCCTCCACTGTGCCTGGATCATCAAAAATATACTGCATTGCACAAAAATTTGTCGATATTTGAGTTTTGTTGGCAATACGATCAGACCGACGAACATTCTCCACAACAGAAATATTTTGTAGCCCATTGACCACCATCATTCTCACTTTTCTCGTCCATGTTGACCTTGTTTCCTTCCAAGAACACATCACGGCTTATAATTATATTATAGTCATCGGGATTGAACAATCTGTAGGCTTTACTTTCGGAACTGTACCCCATCATGATGCATTCAGTCGATTTCTTTTCCAACTTACGTCGTCTTTCCTTTGGTACGTGTACAAGAGCAGGGCATCCAAAAACTTTTAGAAATTTTAAGTTAGGGCGCCGACCAGGCCAAATTTCTTCGCGACTTCTATTCTCACCACGGCAAGGCGCCCTATTAATTAAATAACAGGCCGTGTTTGCAGCCTCGGCCCAAAAACGATGGTCTAAACCGCTGTCGATTAGCATACATCGGACTCGTTCCATCAAGGTTCTGTTAATTCTCTCGGCTGTACCATTTTGTTCCGGGGAATATGGGCAAGTCTTTTGATGAATTACACCGCAGTCTTTCAAAAAACTTTGAAAATTTCCATTTACATATTCGCCTCCATTGTCGGTTCTTAAAATTTTCATCTTCGTTGAACACTGATACTCAGCCATTTTCTTAAAAGAAACAAATGTGTCGAAAACATCAGATTTCCTCTTGAGTGGGTACACAAACAATTTCCGGGAATAATCATCCACAAAAGTAACCAGGAATCGAGCGCCAGAAAAAGAATTCACATCAAGTGGGCCAACAACATCGGAGTGCACCAGTTCCAATAATTTTGTGGCCCTTGTTCCATCTTCCCTAATTGGTCTTCTGGTTTGTTTACCCTTAACACAGATCACACAAGGCTCGTTGTTTTCATTCTCAAAATGAACACGCAAAGAAGATTTCTTCACTTCAATTAAATTGCTATCACAAATGTGTCCCATTCTTCTGTGCCATAAACGAAGATCTTTCTTAGCAACAAAAACGTTACTTTCCTTTGAATGTGCCTCACTGTCTATACGGTATAATTCATTGTAAATTGTAGCAGATGTAAGAAGAGTGTTGTCTTCGTTCAATATACGACAAGTTTCCCCTTCAAAAATAACTGTCATACCGTCCATAGTCATTTGCCTTACAGAAAGAAGATTTGCACATAAATTCGGCACATATTCAACGTTCTTAACCGTTACTTCTTTTTTCTGTTTTCACTTAAAATACTTAAAATGCGTCGCCAGCGCATTCAACGTACAATTCACTTTTGTTAGCAACAACGACTTTCTTGTCTTCTATGCTGTGTACGTTATACAAATGCTTGTTGTTGTTAATCATGTGGTTGCTAGCGCCACTATCAACATACCAATGCATATTGTTGTTGTTGTCGTTGTACCGCTCATTTGTGTCTGCACACACATTCATGCTTATGCTGATTGCAATCAACGTTGATGAAACTTCTCTTTTTTAATTTTTTCTGTTAGGATTACCGTAACCCTTGTTGTTGTTTCTGTTTGGGCAATTCTTAGAAATGTGTCCAAACTCCTTACAGTTGTAGCACTGGATTGATTTTTTCTTCCTTGGATTTAGATTCTTGGTGTATAGTGCGGCCTCCTTTTCTGCACTTGGTGTGTCGAATTTAGCATCTTGTAGGAGTAGGTTTATCAACATGTCGACAGTCAAGGATTCCTTGGAGTTTTCCACGGCCATTACAAGTGTTTTAAAATCTTCCGGCAAACCGGCAAGCATTAATGAAGCTGTGAGTTCGTCGTCTATATTGAGTCCTGCGTTTTTCACCTTCATCGCAGTTATTACCAACTCGTTGACGTACTCCTGGACAGAACCATAATTTCGTAGTTTCATGTTCACCAACTGCTTCAATAATACCACTTTTCGTGTGAGGCCACTATCCTCGTAAGCACGCAACAACGCATCCCAGGCCTCTTTCGCAGTTGTTGCAGCGGCAATTAGTCCATAGTTGCAGGGATCTACCATCAATGTAATTTCAGCTAATGCACATTCATTTGATATAACATCGCCGTCATCAACCACACCGGGATTTAGCCTGTCTCATTCAGACATCGAAATTCTCGCGTCCTCTTAAACGCTCCATCGAAAATCCCACAGGAAGATTTGCCATCTTATATGATTCACGATTTAAAAACACACTTTAAAAAATTTAAAACACCCGCGACATGAAGCCCATAACCTGTTGGTTTAAATACATTTATTACTCTGAACGGGAGATGCCCCATCCTCCTTTTTTCAATTACTTTAATATTACTAACTTTACTTAACTTAATCTTGAAGGGAATCACAATGGACCCATGGGTCTCCGATTGGAAATGTATTTTAGTATACTACACTTCTAAATTAAACTAATATTGTTATTACCATTAGATATTATCATATTTTCCTGAAGACCTGGATCGTCGGGCATCAAGCGAATGCCTACACCCATTGGTCCCTCATGAACGTTAAGGAAATGACCAACTCCATGCCCAGTACCATGTCCATAATCTAGTCCAATGTCCCACAGGGATTTCCGAGCTAAGGTATCTAAAACTTGTCCCTATAAAGAAAAAACGAAATGAAAAAATAAATTTATTAGATTGAAATAAAAAATATTTGTAAATTTCTAGCAAAAAATTTATCAGTGTTAATATTGACATAATTATAATCTATATATATGGGGCATTTCACGTCAAGTGAACCAACTTTTGAAATCGATGTCTTCCGATCGCGATGAAATTTGCACCAATGTTAGTTCTATTGGATAGTAATTCGGACACCATTTTTCAACAAGATCGGTCAAAAACTCTCTGAGTTATAGGAGGTCAAAATTTGACATTTTGGCCAAACAGGTGTTTTTTTTATCCATATAACTTATTACCTATTGTTCTTAGCAAAATGTGTCCCAAATAGTTTAGATAGCTATTTATGCAATCTTTCGAAAAAAAAAAATTAAAAAAATTTAATAAAATATTTTTTATTTTTTTTTTAAATCAAAAATATTTTTGACTTTTTTTTTCAAAATGGGCCCTTTTTATTTTTTTTAAGAAAGCTTAGGTCTTTTCCTAAGCGACCTATATGGTCGCTTAGTGGGATGCGAGTGGGATATCTATCAAAAAAAATATTTTGTAATTCAAGATTTAAAATTTTTGAATTTTTTTACAAAATCAAAAACTTTGTTGACTTTTTTTAAAAAAATGGACCCATTTTTTAATTTTTTTTTTTTGCTCAGAAGAAAGCTTATGTGTTTTCCTTTAACACCCTTTTTGTCGCTTAGTGGGATGCGAGTGGGATATCTATAAAAAAAATGTTTTGTAACTCAAGACATACAATTTTTTACTTTTTTTTGAAAAATCAAAAAGC